>NW_026682981.1:0-194024 GCF_027887145.1 Ammospiza caudacuta
GGAAGCCCTGGGCTCCAGGCACACTGCAGCTGCAAAAGGCATCCCAAGGAGAGCGCAAAAGTGACGCAACTTGGCTGCCACCACTGATATTTCCATGAGACCATCCCGAACCATAGGCTGATTTTCCTTCCTAGGGTTAAGGTTTGAGTTACGCCTAGGGTAAGGGTTCTATTAACCAGAAAGCCCTGAGTTCCAAGAACACAGCAGCTGCGAAGGACTAGCCAAGAAGAGCGCAAAAGTACCACAACATGCCTGCCTCCACAGCTTTTTCCTTGGGGACATGCCTAATTCCTGGCTGATTTGCCTTTCTCGTCATAGGGTTGGGGTTCGGCCTAGGGCTAGGATTTTTAAAAGCAGGAAGCCCTGAGTTCCAGGCACACTGGAGCTGTGAAAGGCATCCAAAAGGGAGTGCAGAAGTGCCACAACATGGCTGCTTTCACGGCTTGTTCCTTGGCAAGACGCCTAACACCAGGCTGACTTACCTTCCCAGGGTTACTATTAGGCTTAGGCCTAGGGCTAGGATTTTTAAAACTAGGAAGCCCTTAGCTCCAGGCACACTGCAGCTGTTCAAGGCATCCCAAGGGGAGTACAAAAGTGCAACAACATGGCAGCTTTCACAGCTTTTTCCTTGGCACCATCCCTATACCTAGGCTGATTTATCTGCCTAGGGTTAGGGTTAGGGTTCAGCCTAGGGCTTGAATTTTTTTAACCAGGAAGCCCTGAGTTCCAGGCTTACTTCATCTGCCAAAGGCATCCCAAAGGGAGTGCAGAAGTGCCACAACATGGCTGCTTTCATGGCTTTTCCCTTAGGAAGAACCCTAATACCCGGCTGATTTACCTTCCTTAGGTTACTGTTAGGCTTAGGCCTAGGACTTTTAAAACCAGGAAGCCCTGGGCTCCAGGCACACTGCAGCTGCAAAAGGCATCCCAAGGAGAGCGCAAAAGTGACGCAACTTGGCTGCCACCACTGATATTTCCATGAGACCATCCCGAACCATAGGCTGATTTTCCTTCCTAGGGTTAAGGTTTGAGTTACGCCTAGGGTAAGGGTTCTATTAACCAGCAAGCCCTGAGTTCCAAGAACACAGCAGCTGCGAAGGACTAGCCAAGAAGAGCGCAAAAGTACCACAACATGCCTGCCTCCACAGCTTTTTCCTTGGGGACATGCCTAATTCCTGGCTGATTTGCCTTTCTCGTCTTAGGGTTGGGGTTCGGCCTAGGGCTAGGATTTTTAAAATCAGGAAGCCCTGAGTTCCAGGCACACTGGAGCTGTGAAAGGCATCCAAAAGGGAGTGCAAAAGTGCCACAACATGGCTGCTTTCACGGCTTTTTCCTTGGCAAGAAGCCTAACATCAGGCTGATTTACTTTCCCAGGGTTACTGTTAGGCTTAGGCCTAGGGCTAGGATTTTTGAAACTAGGAAGCCCTTAGCTCCAGGCACACTGCAGCTGTTCAAGGCATCCCAAGGGGAGTACAAAAGTGCAACAACATGGCAGCTTTCACAGCTTTTTCCTTGGCACCATCCCTATACCTAGGCTGATTTATCTGCCTAGGGTTAGGGTTAGGGTTCAGCCTAGGGCTTGGATTTCTTTAACCAGGAAGCCCTGAGTTCCAGGCTTACTTCATCTGCCAAAGGCATCCCAAAGGGAGTGCAGAAGTGCCACAACATGGCTGCTTTCACGGCTTTTTCCTTGGCAAGAAGCCTAACATCAGGCTGATTTACTTTCCCAGGGTTACTGTTAGGCTTAGGCCTAGGGCTAGGATTTTTGAAACTAGGAAGCCCTTAGCTCCAGGCACACTGCAGCTGTTCAAGGCATCCCAAGGGGAGTACAAAAGTGCAACAACATGGCAGCTTTCACAGCTTTTTCCTTGGCACCATCCCTATACCTGGGCTGATTTATCTGCCTAGGGTTAGGGTTAGGGTTCAGCCTAGGGCTTGAATTTTTTTTACCAGGAAGCCCTGAGTTCCAGGCTTACTTCATCTGCCAAAGGCATCCCAAAGGGAGTGCAGAAGTGCCACAACATGGCTGCTTTCACGGCTTTTCCCTTAGGAAGAACCCTAATACCCGGCTGATTTACCTTCCTAGGGTTACTGTTAGGCTTAGGCCTAGGACTTTTAAAACCAGGAAGCCCTGGGCTCCAGGCACACTGCAGCTGCAAAAGGCATCCCAAGGGGAGCGCAAAAGTGACGCAACTTGGCTGCCACCACTGATATTTCCATGAGACCATCCCGAACCATAGGCTGATTTTCCTTCCTAGGGTTAAGGTTTGAGTTACGCCTAGGGTAAGGGTTCTATTAACCAGAAAGCCCTGAGTTCCAAGAACACAGCAGCTGCGAAGGACTAGCCAAGAAGAGCGCAAAAGTACCACAACATGCCTGCCTCCACAGCTTTTTCCTTGGGGACATGCCTAATTCCTGGCTGATTTGCCTTTCTCGTCATAGGGTTGGGGTTCGGCTTAGGGCTAGGATTTTTAAAAGCAGGAAGCCCTGAGTTCCAGGCACACTGGAGCTGTGAAAGGCATCCAAAAGGGAGTGCAGAAGTGCCACAACATGGCTGCTTTCACGGCTTGTTCCTTGGCAAGACGCCTAACACCAGGCTGACATACCTTCCCAGGGTTACTATTAGGCTTAGGCCTAGGGCTAGGATTTTTAAAACTAGGAAGCCCTTAGCTCCAGGCACACTGCAGCTGTTCAAGGCATCCCAAGGGGAGTACAAAAGTGCAACAACATGGCAGCTTTCACAGCTTTTTCCTTGGCACCATCCCTATACCTAGGCTGATTTATCTGCCTAGGGTTAGGGTTAGGGTTCAGCCTAGGGCTTGAATTTCTTTAACCAGGAAGCCCTGAGTTCCAGGCTTACTTCATCTGCCAAAGGCATCCCAAAGGGAGTGCAGAAGTGCCACAACATGGCTGCTTTCACGGCTTTTCCCTTAGGAAGAACCCTAATACCCGGCTGATTTACCTTCCTAGGGTTACTGTTAGGCTTAGGCCTAGGACTTTTAAAACCAGGAAGCCCTGGGCTCCAGGCACACTGCAGCTGCAAAAGGCATCCCAAGGAGAGCGCAAAAGTGACGCAACTTGGCTGCCACCACTGATATTTCCATGAGACCATCCCGAACCATAGGCTGATTTTCCTTCCTAGGGTTAAGGTTTGAGTTACGCCTAGGGTAAGGGTTCTATTAACCAGCAAGCCCTGAGTTCCAAGAACACAGCAGCTGCGAAGGACTAGCCAAGAAGAGCGCAAAAGTACCACAACATGCCTGCCTCCACAGCTTTTTCCTTGGGGACATGCCTAATTCCTGGCTGATTTGCCTTTCTCGTCTTAGGGTTGGGGTTCGGCCTAGGGCTAGGATTTTTAAAATCAGGAAGCCCTGAGTTCCAGGCACACTGGAGCTGTGAAAGGCATCCAAAAGGGAGTGCAAAAGTGCCACAACATGGCTGCTTTCACGGCTTTTTCCTTGGCAAGAAGCCTAACATCAGGCTGATTTACTTTCCCAGGGTTACTGTTAGGCTTAGGCCTAGGGCTAGGATTTTTGAAACTAGGAAGCCCTTAGCTCCAGGCACACTGCAGCTGTTCAAGGCATCCCAAGGGGAGTACAAAAGTGCAACAACATGGCAGCTTTCACAGCTTTTTCCTTGGCACCATCCCTATACCTAGGCTGATTTATCTGCCTAGGGTTAGGGTTAGGGTTCAGCCTAGGGCTTGGATTTCTTTAACCAGGAAGCCCTGAGTTCCAGGCTTACTTCATCTGCCAAAGGCATCCCAAAGGGAGTGCAGAAGTGCCACAACATGGCTGCTTTCACGGCTTTTTCCTTGGCAAGAAGCCTAACATCAGGCTGATTTACTTTCCCAGGGTTACTGTTAGGCTTAGGCCTAGGGCTAGGATTTTTGAAACTAGGAAGCCCTTAGCTCCAGGCACACTGCAGCTGTTCAAGGCATCCCAAGGGGAGTACAAAAGTGCAACAACATGGCAGCTTTCACAGCTTTTTCCTTGGCACCATCCCTATACCTGGGCTGATTTATCTGCCTAGGGTTAGGGTTAGGGTTCAGCCTAGGGCTTGAATTTTTTTTACCAGGAAGCCCTGAGTTCCAGGCTTACTTCATCTGCCAAAGGCATCCCAAAGGGAGTGCAGAAGTGCCACAACATGGCTGCTTTCACGGCTTTTCCCTTAGGAAGAACCCTAATACCCGGCTGATTTACCTTCCTAGGGTTACTGTTAGGCTTAGGCCTAGGACTTTTAAAACCAGGAAGCCCTGGGCTCCAGGCACACTGCAGCTGCGAAAGGCATCCCAAGGGGAGCGCAAAAGTGACGCAACTTGGCTGCCACCACTGATATTTCCATGAGACCATCCCGAACCATAGGCTGATTTTCCTTCCTAGGGTTAAGGTTTGAGTTACGCCTAGGGGAAGGGTTCTATTAACCAGAAAGCCCTGAGTTCCAAGAACACAGCAGCTGCGAAGGACTAGCCAAGAAGAGCGCAAAAGTACCACAACATGCCTGCCTCCACAGCTTTTTCCTTGGGGACATGCCTAATTCCTGGCTGATTTGCCTTTCTCGTCATAGGGTTGGGGTTCGGCCTAGGGCTAGGATTTTTAAAAGCAGGAAGCCCTGAGTTCCAGGCACACTGGAGCTGTGAAAGGCATCCAAAAGGGAGTGCAGAAGTGCCACAACATGGCTGCTTTCACGGCTTGTTCCTTGGCAAGACGCCTAACACCAGGCTGACTTACCTTCCCAGGGTTACTATTAGGCTTAGGCCTAGGGCTAGGATTTTTAAAACTAGGAAGCCCTTAGCTCCAGGCACACTGCAGCTGTTCAAGGCATCCCAAGGGGAGTACAAAAGTGCAACAACATGGCAGCTTTCACAGCTTTTTCCTTGGCACCATCCCTATACCTAGGCTGATTTATCTGCCTAGGGTTAGGGTTAGGGTTCAGCCTAGGGCTTGAATTTCTTTAACCAGGAAGCCCTGAGTTCCAGGCTTACTTCATCTGCCAAAGGCATCCCAAAGGGAGTGCAGAAGTGCCACAACATGGCTGCTTTCACGGCTTTTCCCTTAGGAAGAGCCCTAATACCCGGCTGATTTACCTTCCTAGGGTTACTGTTAGGCTTAGGCCTAGGACTTTTAAAACCAGGAAGCCCTGGGCTCCAGGCACACTGCAGCTGCAAAAGGCATCCCAAAGGGAGCGCAAAAGTGACGCAACTTGGCTGCCACCACTGATATTTCCATGAGACCATCCCGAACCATAGGTGGATTTTCCTTCCTAGGGTTAAGGTTTGAGTTACGCCTAGGGTAAGGGTCTATTAACCAGAAAGCCCTGAGTTCCAAGAACACAGCAGCTGCGAAGGACTAGCCAAGAAGAGCGCAAAAGTACCACAACATGCCTGCCTCCACAGCTTTTTCCTTGGGGACATGCCTAATTCCTGGCTGATTTGCCTTTCTCGTCTTAGGGTTGGGGTTCGGCCTAGGGCTAGGATTTTTAAAAGCAGGAAGCCCTGAGTTCCAGGCACACTGGAGCTGTGAAAGGCATCCAAAAGGGAGTGCAAAAGTGCCACAACATGGCTGCTTTCACGGCTTTTTCCTTGGCAAGAAGCCTAACACCAGGCTGATTTGCCTTCCCAGGGTTACTGTTAGGCTTAGGCCTAGGGCTAGGATTTTTAAAACTAGGAAGCCCTGGGCTCCAGGCACACTGCAGCTGTTCAAGGCATCCCAAGGGGAGTACAAAAGTGCAACAACATGGCAGCTTTCACAGCTTTTTCCTTGGCACCATCCCTATACCTAGGCTGATTTATCTGCCTAGGGTTAGGGTTAGGGTTCAGCCTAGGGCTTGAATTTTTTTTAACCAGGAAGCCCTGAGTTCCAGGCTTACTTCATCTGCCAAAGGCATCCCAAAGGGAGTGCAGAAGTGCCACAACATGGCTGCTTTCACGGCTTTTCCCTTAGGAAGAACCCTAATACCCGGCTGATTTACCTTCCTAGGGTTACTGTTAGGCTTAGGCCTAGGACTTTTAAAACCAGGAAGCCCTGGGCTCCAGGCACACTGCAGCTGTGAAAGGCATCCCAAGGGGAGCGCAGAAGTGACGCAACTTGGCTGCCACCACTGATATTTCCATGAGACCATCCCGAACCATAGGTTGATTTTCCTTCCTAGGGTTAAGGTTTGAGTTACGCCTAGGGTAAGGGTTCTATTAACCAGAAAGCCCTGAGTTCCAAGAACACAGCAGCTGCGAAGGACTAGCCAAGAAGAGCGCAAAAGTACCACAACATGCCTGCCTCCACAGCTTTTTCCTTGGGGACATGCCTAATTCCTGGCTGATTTGCCTTTCTCGTCTTAGGGTTGGGGTTCGGCCTAGGACTAGGATTTTTAAAAGCAGGAAGCCCTGAGTTCCAGGCACACTGGAGCTGTGAAAGGCATCCAAAAGGGAGTGCAAAAGTGCCACAACATGGCTGCTTTCACGGCTTTTTCCTTGGCAAGAAGCCTAACATCAGGCTGATTTACTTTCCCAGGGTTACTGTTAGGCTTAGGCCTAGGGCTAGGATTTTTGAAACTAGGAAGCCCTTAGCTCCAGGCACACTGCAGCTGTTCAAGGCATCCCAAGGGGAGTACAAAAGTGCAACAACATGGCAGCTTTCACAGCTTTTTCCTTGGCACCATCCCTATACCTAGGCTGATTTATCTGCCTAGGGTTAGGGTTAGGGTTCAGCCTAGGGCTTGGATTTCTTTAACCAGGAAGCCCTGAGTTCCAGGCTTACTTCATCTGCCAAAGGCATCCCAAAGGGAGTGCAGAAGTGCCACAACATGGCTGCTTTCACGGCTTTTTCCTTGGCAAGAAGCCTAACATCAGGCTGATTTACTTTCCCAGGGTTACTGTTAGGCTTAGGCCTAGGGCTAGGATTTTTGAAACTAGGAAGCCCTTAGCTCCAGGCACACTGCAGCTGTTCAAGGCATCCCAAGGGGAGTACAAAAGTGCAACAACATGGCAGCTTTCACAGCTTTTTCCTTGGCACCATCCCTATACCTGGGCTGATTTATCTGCCTAGGGTTAGGGTTAGGGTTCAGCCTAGGGCTTGAATTTTTTTAACCAGGAAGCCCTGAGTTCCAGGCTTACTTCATCTGCCAAAGGCATCCCAAAGGGAGTGCAGAAGTGCCACAACATGGCTGCTTTCACGGCTTTTCCCTTAGGAAGAACCCTAATACCCGGCTGATTTACCTTCCTAGGGTTACTGTTAGGCTTAGGCCTAGGACTTTTAAAACCAGGAAGCCCTGGGCTCCAGGCACACTGCAGCTGCGAAAGGCATCCAAAGGGGAGCGCAAAAGTGACGCAACTTGGCTGCCACCACTGATATTTCCATGAGACCATCCCGAACCATAGGCTGATTTTCCTTCCTAGGGTTAAGGTTTGAGTTACGCCTAGGGGAAGGGTTCTATTAACCAGAAAGCCCTGAGTTCCAAGAACACAGCAGCTGCGAAGGACTAGCCAAGAAGAGCGCAAAAGTACCACAACATGCCTGCCTCCACAGCTTTTTCCTTGGGGACATGCCTAATTCCTGGCTGATTTGCCTTTCTCGTCTTAGGGTTGGGGTTCGGCCTAGGGCTAGGATTTTTAAAAGCAGGAAGCCCTGAGTTCCAGGCACACTGGAGCTGTGAAAGGCATCCAAAAGGGAGTGCAGAAGTGCCACAACATGGCTGCTTTCACGGCTTGTTCCTTGGCAAGACGCCTAACACCAGGCTGACTTACCTTCCCAGGGTTACTATTAGGCTTAGGCCTAGGGCTAGGATTTTTAAAACTAGGAAGCCCTTAGCTCCAGGCACACTGCAGCTGTTCAAGGCATCCCAAGGGGAGTACAAAAGTGCAACAACATGGCAGCTTTCACAGCTTTTTCCTTGGCACCATCCCTATACCTAGGCTGATTTATCTGCCTAGGGTTAGGGTTAGGGTTCAGCCTAGGGCTTGAATTTCTTTAACCAGGAAGCCCTGAGTTCCAGGCTTACTTCATCTGCCAAAGGCATCCCAAAGGGAGTGCAGAAGTGCCACAACATGGCTGCTTTCACGGCTTTTCCCTTAGGAAGAACCCTAATACCCGGCTGATTTACCTTCCTAGGGTTACTGTTAGGCTTAGGCCTAGGACTTTTAAAACCAGGAAGCCCTGGGCTCCAGGCACACTGCAGCTGCAAAAGGCATCCCAAGGGGAGCGCAAAAGTGACGCAACTTGGCTGCCACCACTGATATTTCCATGAGACCATCCCGAACCATAGGATGATTTTCCTTCCTAGGGTTAAGGTTTGAGTTACGCCTAGGGTAAGGGTTCTATTAACCAGAAAGCCCTGAGTTCCAAGAACACAGCAGCTGCGAAGGACTAGCCAAGAAGAGCGCAAAAGTACCACAACATGCCTGCCTCCACAGCTTTTTCCTTGGGGACATGCCTAATTCCTGGCTGATTTGCCTTTCTCGTCATAGGGTTGGGGTTCGGCCTAGGGCTAGGATTTTTAAAATCAGGAAGCCCTGAGTTCCAGGCACACTGGAGCTGTGAAAGGCATCCAAAAGGGAGTGCAAAAGTGCCACAACATGGCTGCTTTCACGGCTTTTTCCTTGGCAAGAAGCCTAACATCAGGCTGATTTACTTTCCCAGGGTTACTGTTAGGCTTAGGCCTAGGGCTAGGATTTTTGAAACTAGGAAGCCCTGGGCTCCAGGCACACTGCAGCTGTTCAAGGCATCCCAAGGGGAGTACAAAAGTGCAACAACATGGCAGCTTTCACAGCTTTTTCCTTGGCACCATCCCTATACCTAGGCTGATTTATCTGCCTAGGGTTAGGGTTAGGGTTCAGCCTAGGGCTTGGATTTCTTTAACCAGGAAGCCCTGAGTTCCAGGCTTACTTCATCTGCCAAAGGCATCCCAAAGGGAGTGCAGAAGTGCCACAACATGGCTGCTTTCGCGGCTTTTTCCTTGGCAAGAAGCCTAACATCAGGCTGATTTACTTTCCCAGGGTTACTGTTAGGCTTAGGCCTAGGGCTAGGATTTTTGAAACTAGGAAGCCCTTAGCTCCAGGCACACTGCAGCTGTTCAAGGCATCCCAAGGGGAGTACAAAAGTGCAACAACATGGCAGCTTTCACAGCTTTTTCCTTGGCACCATCCCTATACCTGGGCTGATTTATCTGCCTAGGGTTAGGGTTAGGGTTCAGCCTAGGGCTTGAATTTTTTTAACCAGGAAGCCCTGAGTTCCAGGCTTACTTCATCTGCCAAAGGCATCCCAAAGGGAGTGCAGAAGTGCCACAACATGGCTGCTTTCACGGCTTTTCCCTTAGGAAGAACCCTAATACCCGGCTGATTTACCTTCCTAGGGTTACTGTTAAGCTTAGGCCTAGGACTTTTAAAACCAGGAAGCCCTGGGCTCCAGGCACACTGCAGCTGCAAAAGGCATCCCAAGGAGAGCGCAAAAGTGACGCAACTTGGCTGCCACCACTGATATTTCCATGAGACCATCCCGAACCATAGGCTGATTTTCCTTCCTAGGGTTAAGGTTTGAGTTACGCCTAGGGTAAGGGTTCTATTAACCAGAAAGCCCTGAGTTCCAAGAACACAGCAGCTGCGAAGGACTAGCCAAGAAGAGCGCAAAAGTACCACAACATGCCTGCCTCCACAGCTTTTTCCTTGGGGACATGCCTAATTCCTGGCTGATTTGCCTTTCTCGTCATAGGGTTGGGGTTCGGCCTAGGGCTAGGATTTTTAAAAGCAGGAAGCCCTGAGTTCCAGGCACACTGGAGCTGTGAAAGGCATCCAAAAGGGAGTGCAGAAGTGCCACAACATGGCTGCTTTCACGGCTTGTTCCTTGGCAAGACGCCTAACACCAGGCTGACATACCTTCCCAGGGTTACTATTAGGCTTAGGCCTAGGGCTAGGATTTTTAAAACTAGGAAGCCCTTAGCTCCAGGCACACTGCAGCTGTTCAAGGCATCCCAAGGGGAGTACAAAAGTGCAACAACATGGCAGCTTTCACAGCTTTTTCCTTGGCACCATCCCTATACCTAGGCTGATTTATCTGCCTAGGGTTAGGGTTAGGGTTCAGCCTAGGGCTTGAATTTCTTTAACCAGGAAGCCCTGAGTTCCAGGCTTACTTCATCTGCCAAAGGCATCCCAAAGGGAGTGCAGAAGTGCCACAACATGGCTGCTTTCACGGCTTTTCCCTTAGGAAGAACCCTAATACCCGGCTGATTTACCTTCCTAGGGTTACTGTTAGGCTTAGGCCTAGGACTTTTAAAACCAGGAAGCCCTGGGCTCCAGGCACACTGCAGCTGCAAAAGGCATCCCAAGGAGAGCGCAAAAGTGACGCAACTTGGCTGCCACCACTGATATTTCCATGAGACCATCCCGAACCATAGGCTGATTTTCCTTCCTAGGGTTAAGGTTTGAGTTACGCCTAGGGTAAGGGTTCTATTAACCAGCAAGCCCTGAGTTCCAAGAACACAGCAGCTGCGAAGGACTAGCCAAGAAGAGCGCAAAAGTACCACAACATGCCTGCCTCCACAGCTTTTTCCTTGGGGACATGCCTAATTCCTGGCTGATTTGCCTTTCTCGTCTTAGGGTTGGGGTTCGGCCTAGGGCTAGGATTTTTAAAATCAGGAAGCCCTGAGTTCCAGGCACACTGGAGCTGTGAAAGGCATCCAAAAGGGAGTGCAAAAGTGCCACAACATGGCTGCTTTCACGGCTTTTTCCTTGGCAAGAAGCCTAACATCAGGCTGATTTACTTTCCCAGGGTTACTGTTAGGCTTAGGCCTAGGGCTAGGATTTTTGAAACTAGGAAGCCCTTAGCTCCAGGCACACTGCAGCTGTTCAAGGCATCCCAAGGGGAGTACAAAAGTGCAACAACATGGCAGCTTTCACAGCTTTTTCCTTGGCACCATCCCTATACCTAGGCTGATTTATCTGCCTAGGGTTAGGGTTAGGGTTCAGCCTAGGGCTTGGATTTCTTTAACCAGGAAGCCCTGAGTTCCAGGCTTACTTCATCTGCCAAAGGCATCCCAAAGGGAGTGCAGAAGTGCCACAACATGGCTGCTTTCACGGCTTTTTCCTTGGCAAGAAGCCTAACATCAGGCTGATTTACTTTCCCAGGGTTACTGTTAGGCTTAGGCCTAGGGCTAGGATTTTTGAAACTAGGAAGCCCTTAGCTCCAGGCACACTGCAGCTGTTCAAGGCATCCCAAGGGGAGTACAAAAGTGCAACAACATGGCAGCTTTCACAGCTTTTTCCTTGGCACCATCCCTATACCTGGGCTGATTTATCTGCCTAGGGTTAGGGTTAGGGTTCAGCCTAGGGCTTGAATTTTTTTTACCAGGAAGCCCTGAGTTCCAGGCTTACTTCATCTGCCAAAGGCATCCCAAAGGGAGTGCAGAAGTGCCACAACATGGCTGCTTTCACGGCTTTTCCCTTAGGAAGAACCCTAATACCCGGCTGATTTACCTTCCTAGGGTTACTGTTAGGCTTAGGCCTAGGACTTTTAAAACCAGGAAGCCCTGGGCTCCAGGCACACTGCAGCTGCAAAAGGCATCCCAAGGGGAGCGCAAAAGTGACGCAACTTGGCTGCCACCACTGATATTTCCATGAGACCATCCCGAACCATAGGCTGATTTTCCTTCCTAGGGTTAAGGTTTGAGTTACGCCTAGGGGAAGGGTTCTATTAACCAGAAAGCCCTGAGTTCCAAGAACACAGCAGCTGCGAAGGACTAGCCAAGAAGAGCGCAAAAGTACCACAACATGCCTGCCTCCACAGCTTTTTCCTTGGGGACATGCCTAATTCCTGGCTGATTTGCCTTTCTCGTCATAGGGTTGGGGTTCGGCCTAGGGCTAGGATTTTTAAAAGCAGGAAGCCCTGAGTTCCAGGCACACTGGAGCTGTGAAAGGCATCCAAAAGGGAGTGCAGAAGTGCCACAACATGGCTGCTTTCACGGCTTGTTCCTTGGCAAGACGCCTAACACCAGGCTGACTTACCTTCCCAGGGTTACTATTAGGCTTAGGCCTAGGGCTAGGATTTTTAAAACTAGGAAGCCCTTAGCTCCAGGCACACTGCAGCTGTTCAAGGCATCCCAAGGGGAGTACAAAAGTGCAACAACATGGCAGCTTTCACAGCTTTTTCCTTGGCACCATCCCTATACCTAGGCTGATTTATCTGCCTAGGGTTAGGGTTAGGGTTCAGCCTAGGGCTTGAATTTCTTTAACCAGGAAGCCCTGAGTTCCAGGCTTACTTCATCTGCCAAAGGCATCCCAAAGGGAGTGCAGAAGTGCCACAACATGGCTGCTTTCACGGCTTTTCCCTTAGGAAGAACCCTAATACCCGGCTGATTTACCTTCCTAGGGTTACTGTTAGGCTTAGGCCTAGGACTTTTAAAACCAGGAAGCCCTGGGCTCCAGGCACACTGCAGCTGCAAAAGGCATCCCAAGGGGAGCGCAAAAGTGACGCAACTTGGCTGCCACCACTGATATTTCCATGAGACCATCCCGAACCATAGGTTGATTTTCCTTCCTAGGGTTAAGGTTTGAGTTACGCCTAGGGTAAGGGTCTATTAACCAGAAAGCCCTGAGTTCCAAGAACACAGCAGCTGCGAAGGACTAGCCAAGAAGAGCGCAAAAGTACCACAACATGCCTGCCTCCACAGCTTTTTCCTTGGGGACATGCCTAATTCCTGGCTGATTTGCCTTTCTCGTCTTAGGGTTGGGGTTCGGCCTAGGGCTAGGATTTTTAAAAGCAGGAAGCCCTGAGTTCCAGGCACACTGGAGCTGTGAAAGGCATCCAAAAGGGAGTGCAAAAGTGCCACAACATGGCTGCTTTCACGGCTTTTTCCTTGGCAAGAAGCCTAACATCAGGCTGATTTACCTTCCCAGGGTTACTGTTAGGCTTAGGCCTAGGGCTAGGATTTTTGAAACTAGGAAGCCCTTAGCTCCAGGCACACTGCAGCTGTTCAAGGCATCCCAAGGGGAGTACAAAAGTGCAACAACATGGCAGCTTTCACAGCTTTTTCCTTGGCAAGAAGCCTAACATCAGGCTGATTTACTTTCCCAGGGTTACTGTTAGGCTTAGGCCTAGGGCTAGGATTTTTGAAACTAGGAGGCCCTTAGCTCCAGGCACACTGCAGCTGTTCAAGGCATCCCAAGGGGAGTACAAAAGTGCAACAACATGGCAGCTTTCACAGCTTTTTCCTTGGCAAGAAGCCTAACACCAGGCTGATTTACTTTCCCAGGGTTACTGTTAGGCTTAGGCCTAGGGCTAGGATTTTTGAAACTAGGAAGCCCTTAGCTCCAGGCACACTGCAGCTGTTCAAGGCATCCCAAGGGGAGTACAAAAGTGCAACAACATGGCAGCTTTCACAGCTTTTTCCTTGGCACCATCCCTATACCTAGGCTGATTTATCTGCCTAGGGTTAGGGTTAGGGTTCAGCCTAGGGCTTGGATTTCTTTAACCAGGAAGCCCTGAGTTCCAGGCTTACTTCATCTGCCAAAGGCATCCCAAAGGGAGTGCAGAAGTGCCACAACATGGCTGCTTTCACGGCTTTTTCCTTGGCAAGAAGCCTAACATCAGGCTGATTTACTTTCCCAGGGTTACTGTTAGGCTTAGGCCTAGGGCTAGGATTTTTGAAACTAGGAAGCCCTTAGCTCCAGGCACACTGCAGCTGTTCAAGGCATCCCAAGGGGACTACAAAAGTGCAACAACATGGCTGCTTTCACGGCTTTTCCCTTAGGAAGAACCCTAATACCCGGCTGATTTACCTTCCTAGGGTTACTGTGAGGCTTAGGCCTAGGACTTTTAAAACCAGGAAGCCCTGGGCTCCAGGCACACTGCAGCTGCGAAAGGCATCCCAAGGGGAGCGCAAAAGTGACGCAACTTGGCTGCCACCACTGATATTTCCATGAGACCATCCCGAACCATAGGTTGATTTTCCTTCCTAGGGTTAAGGTTTGAGTTACGCCTAGGGTAAGGGTTCTATTAACCAGAAAGCCCTGAGTTCCAAGAACACAGCAGCTGCGAAGGACTAGCCAAGAAGAGCGCAAAAGTACCACAACATGCCTGCCTCCACAGCTTTTTCCTTGGGGACATGCCTAATTCCTGGCTGATTTGCCTTTCTCATCATAGGGTTGGGGTTCGGCCTAGGGCTAGGATTTTTAAAATCAGGAAGCCCTGAGTTCCAGGCACACTGGAGCTGCGAAAGGCATCCAAAAGGGAGTGCAAAAGTGCCACAACATGGCTGCTTTCACGGCTTTTTCCTTGGCAAGAAGCCTAACATCAGGCTGATTTACTTTCCCAGGGTTACTGTTAGGCTTAGGCCTAGGGCTAGGATTTTTGAAACTAGGAAGCCCTTAGCTCCAGGCACACTGCAGCTGTTCAAGGCATCCCAAGGGGAGTACAAAAGTGCAACAACATGGCAGCTTTCACAGCTTTTTCCTTGGCACCATCCCTATACCTAGGCTGATTTATCTGCCTAGGGTTAGGGTTAGGCTTCAGCCTAGGGCTTGGATTTCTTTAACCAGGAAGCCCTGAGTTCCAGGCTTACTTCATCTGCCAAAGGCATCCCAAAGGGAGTGCAGAAGTGCCACAACATGGCTGCTTTCACGGCTTTTTCCTTGGCAAGAAGCCTAACATCAGGCTGATTTACTTTCCCAGGGTTACTGTTAGGCTTAGGCCTAGGGCTAGGATTTTTGAAACTAGGAAGCCCTTAGCTCCAGTCACACTGCAGCTGCGAAAGGCATCCAAAGGGGAGCGCAAAAGTGACGCAACTTGGCTGCCACCACTGATATTTCCATGAGACCATCCCGAACCATAGGCTGATTTTCCTTCCTAGGGTTAAGGTTTGAGTTACGCCTAGGGAAAGGGTTCTATTAACCAGAAAGCCCTGAGTTCCAAGAACACAGCAGCTGCGAAGGACTAGCCAAGAAGAGCGCAAAAGTACCACAACATGCCTGCCTCCACAGCTTTTTCCTTGGGGACATGCCTAATTCCTGGCTGATTTGCCTTTCTCGTCATAGGGTTGAGGTTCGGCCTAGGGCTAGGATTTTTAAAAGCAGGAAGCCCTGAGTTCCAGGCACACTGCAGCTGTGAAAGGCATCCAAAAGGGAGTGCAGAAGTGCCACAACATGGCTGCTTTCACGGCTTGTTCCTTGGCAAGACGCCTAACACCAGGCTGACTTACCTTCCCAGGGTTACTATTAGGCTTAGGCCTAGGGCTACGATTTTTAAAACTAGGAAGCCCTTAGCTCCAGGCACACTGCAGCTGTTCAAGGCATCCCAAGGGGAGTACAAAAGTGCAACAACATGGCAGCTTTCACAGCTTTTTCCTTGGCACCATCCCTATACCTAGGCTGATTTATCTGCCTAGGGTTAGGGTTAGGGTTCAGCCTAGGGCTTGAATTTCTTTAACCAGGAAGCCCTGAGTTCCAGGCTTACTTCATCTGCCAAAGGCATCCCAAAGGGAGTGCAGAAGTGCCACAACATGGCTGCTTTCACGGCTTTTCCCTTAGGAAGAACCCTAATACCCGGCTGATTTACCTTCCTAGGGTTACTGTTAGGCTTAGGCCTAGGACTTTTAAAACCAGGAAGCCCTGGGCTCCAGGCACACTGCAGCTGTGAAAGGCATCCCAAGGGGAGCGCAAAAGTGACGCAACTTGGCTGCCACCACTGATATTTCCATGAGACCATCCCGAACCATAGGTTGATTTTCCTTCCTAGGGTTAAGGTTTGAGTTACGCCTAGGGTAAGGGTCTATTAACCAGAAAGCCCTGAGTTCCAAGAACACAGCAGCTGCGAAGGACTACCCAAGAAGAGCGCAAAAGTACCACAACATGCCTGCCTCCACAGCTTTTTCCTTGGGGACATGCCTAATTCCTGGCTGATTTGCCTTTCTCGTCATAGGGTTGCGGTTCGGCCTAGGGCCAGGATTTTTAAAAGCAGGAAGCCCTGAGTTCCAGGCACACTGCAGCTGTGAAAGGCATCCAAAAGGGAGTGCAAAAGTGCCACAACATGGCTGCTTTCACGGCTTTTTCCTTGGCAAGAAGCCTAACACCAGGCTGATTTACTTTCCCAGGGTTACTGTTAGGCTTAGGCCTAGGGCTAGGATTTTTGAAACTAGGAGGCCCTTAGCTCCAGGCACACTGCAGCTGTTCAAGGCATCCCAAGGGGAGTACAAAAGTGCAACAACATGGCAGCTTTCACAGCTTTTTCCTTGGCAAGAAGCCTAACACCAGGCTGATTTACTTTCCCAGGGTTACTGTTAGGCTTAGGCCTAGGGCTAGGATTTTTGAAACTAGGAAGCCCTTAGCTCCAGGCACACTGCAGCTGTTCAAGGCATCCCAAGGGGAGTACAAAAGTGCAACAACATGGCAGCTTTCACAGCTTTTTCCTTGGCACCATCCCTATACCTAGGCTGATTTATCTGCCTAGGGTTAGGGTTAGGGTTCAGCCTAGGGCTTGGATTTCTTTAACCAGGAAGCCCTGAGTTCCAGGCTTACTTCATCTGCCAAAGGCATCCCAAAGGGAGTGCAGAAGTGCCACAACATGGCTGCTTTCACGGCTTTTTCCTTGGCAAGAAGCCTAACATAAGGCTGATTTACCTTCCCAGGGTTACTGTTAGGCTTAGGCCTAGGGCTAGGATTTTTGAAACTAGGAAGCCCTTAGCTCCAGGCACACTGCAGCTGTTCAAGGCATCCCAAGGGGACTACAAAAGTGCAACAACATGGCTGCTTTCACGGCTTTTCCCTTAGGAAGAACCCTAATACCCGGCTGATTTACCTTCCTAGGGTTACTGTTAGGCTTAGGCCTAGGACTTTTAAAACCAGGAAGCCCTGGGCTCCAGGCACACTGCAGCTGCGAAAGGCATCCAAAGGGGAGCGCAAAAGTGACGCAACTTGGCTGCCACCACTGATATTTCCATGAGACCATCCCGAACCATAGGTTGATTTTCCTTCCTAGGGTTAAGGTTTGAGTTACGCCTAGGGTAAGGGTTCTATTAACCAGAAAGCCCTGAGTTCCAAGAACACAGCAGCTGCGAAGGACTAGCCAAGAAGAGCGCAAAAGTACCACAACATGCCTGCCTCCACAGCTTTTTCCTTGGGGATATGCCTAATTCCTGGCTGATTTGCCTTTCTCATCATAGGGTTGGGGTTCGGCCTAGGGCTAGGATTTTTAAAATCAGGAAGCCCTGAGTTCCAGGCACACTGGAGCTGTGAAAGGCATCCAAAAGGGAGTGCAGAAGTGCCACAACATGGCTGCTTTCACGGCTTTTTCCTTGGCAAGAAGCCTAACATCAGGCTGATTTACTTTCCCAGGGTTACTGTTAGGCTTAGGCCTAGGGCTAGGATTTTTGAAACTAGGAAGCCCTTAGCTCCAGGCACACTGCAGCTGTTCAAGGCATCCCAAGGGGAGTACAAAAGTGCAACAACATGGCAGCTTTCACAGCTTTTTCCTTGGCACCATCCCTATACCTAGGCTGATTTATCTGCCTAGGGTTAGGGTTAGGGTTCAGCCTAGGGCTTGGATTTCTTTAACCAGGAAGCCCTGAGTTCCAGGCTTACTTCATCTGCCAAAGGCATCCCAAAGGGAGTGCAGAAGTGCCACAACATGGCTGCTTTCACGGCTTTTTCCTTGGCAAGAAGCCTAACATCAGGCTGATTTACTTTCCCAGGGTTACTGTTAGGCTTAGGCCTAGGGCTAGGATTTTTGAAACTAGGAAGCCCTTAGCTCCAGGCACACTGCAGCTGTTCAAGGCATCCCAAGGGGAGTACAAAAGTGCAACAACATGGCAGCTTTCACAGCTTTTTCCTTGGCACCATCCCTATACCTGGGCTGATTTATCTGCCTAGGGTTAGGGTTAGGGTTCAGCCTAGGGCTTGAATTTTTTTTACCAGGAAGCCCTGAGTTCCAGGCTTACTTCATCTGCCAAAGGCATCCCAAAGGGAGTGCAGAAGTGCCACAACATGGCTGCTTTCACGGCTTTTCCCTTAGGAAGAACCCTAATACCCGGCTGATTTACCTTCCTAGGGTTACTGTTAGGCTTAGGCCTAGGACTTTTAAAACCAGGAAGCCCTGGGCTCCAGGCACACTGCAGCTGCAAAAGGCATCCCAAGGGGAGCGCAAAAGTGACGCAACTTGGCTGCCACCACTGATATTTCCATGAGACCATCCCGAACCATAGGTTGATTTTCCTTCCTAGGGTTAAGGTTTGAGTTACGCCTAGGGTAAGGGTCTATTAACCAGAAAGCCCTGAGTTCCAAGAACACAGCAGCTGCGAAGGACTACCCAAGAAGAGCGCAAAAGTACCACAACATGCCTGCCTCCACAGCTTTTTCCTTGGGGACATGCCTAATTCCTGGCTGATTTGCCTTTCTCGTCTTAGGGTTGCGGTTCGGCCTAGGGCTAGGATTTTTAAAAGCAGGAAGCCCTGAGTTCCAGGCACACTGGAGCTGTGAAAGGCATCCAAAAGGGAGTGCAAAAGTGCCACAACATGGCTGCTTTCACGGCTTTTTCCTTGGCAAGAAGCCTAACACCAGGCTGATTTGCCTTCCCAGGGTTACTGTTAGGCTTAGGCCTAGGGCTAGGATTTTTAAAACTAGGAAGCCCTGGGCTCCAGGCACACTGCAGCTGTTCAAGGCATCCCAAGGGGAGTACAAAAGTGCAACAACATGGCAGCTTTCACAGCTTTTTCCTTGGCACCATCCCTATACCTAGGCTGATTTATCTGCCTAGGGTTAGGGTTAGGGTTCAGCCTAGGGCTTGAATTTTTTTTAACCAGGAAGCCCTGAGTTCCAGGCTTACTTCATCTGCCAAAGGCATCCCAAAGGGAGTGCAGAAGTGCCACAACATGGCTGCTTTCACGGCTTTTCCCTTAGGAAGAGCCCTAATACCCGGCTGATTTACCTTCCTAGGGTTACTGTTAGGCTTAGGCCTAGGACTTTTAAAACCAGGAAGCCCTGGGCTCCAGGCACACTGCAGCTGCAAAAGGCATCCCAAGGGGAGCGCAAAAGTGACGCAACTTGGCTGCCACCACTGATATTTCCATGAGACCATCCCGAACCATAGGTTGATTTTCCTTCCTAGGGTTAAGGTTTGAGTTACGCCTAGGGTAAGGGTCTATTAACCAGAAAGCCCTGAGTTCCAAGAACACAGCAGCTGCGAAGGACTAGCCAAGAAGAGCGCAAAAGTACCACAACATGCCTGCCTCCACAGCTTTTTCCTTGGGGACATGCCTAATTCCTGGCTGATTTGCCTTTCTCGTCTTAGGGTTGCGGTTCGGCCTAGGGCTAGGATTTTTAAAAGCAGGAAGCCCTGAGTTCCAGGCACACTGGAGCTGTGAAAGGCATCCAAAAGGGAGTGCAAAAGTGCCACAACATGGCTGCTTTCACGGCTTTTTCCTTGGCAAGAAGCCTAACACCAGGCTGATTTGCCTTCCCAGGGTTACTGTTAGGCTTAGGCCTAGGGCTAGGATTTTTAAAACTAGGAAGCCCTGGGCTCCAGGCACACTGCAGCTGTTCAAGGCATCCCAAGGGGAGTACAAAAGTGCAACAACATGGCAGCTTTCACAGCTTTTTCCTTGGCAAGAAGCCTAACACCAGGCTGATTTACTTTCCCAGGGTTACTGTTAGGCTTAGGCCTAGGGCTAGGATTTTTGAAACTAGGAAGCCCTTAGCTCCAGGCACACTGCAGCTGTTCAAGGCATCCCAAGGGGAGTACAAAAGTGCAACAACATGGCAGCTTTCACAGCTTTTTCCTTGGCACCATCCCTATACCTAGGCTGATTTATCTGCCTAGGGTTAGGGTTAGGGTTCAGCCTAGGGCTTGGATTTCTTTAACCAGGAAGCCCTGAGTTCCAGGCTTACTTCATCTGCCAAAGGCATCCCAAAGGGAGTGCAGAAGTGCCACAACATGGCTGCTTTCACGGCTTTTTCCTTGGCAAGAAGCCTAACATCAGGCTGATTTACTTTCCCAGGGTTACTGTTAGGCTTAGGCCTAGGGCTAGGATTTTTGAAACTAGGAAGCCCTTAGCTCCAGGCACACTGCAGCTGTTCAAGGCATCCCAAGGGGACTACAAAAGTGCAACAACATGGCTGCTTTCACGGCTTTTCCCTTAGGAAGAACCCTAATACCCGGCTGATTTACCTTCCTAGGGTTACTGTGAGGCTTAGGCCTAGGACTTTTAAAACCAGGAAGCCCTGGGCTCCAGGCACACTGCAGCTGCGAAAGGCATCCCAAGGGGAGCGCAAAAGTGACGCAACTTGGCTGCCACCACTGATATTTCCATGAGACCATCCCGAACCATAGGTTGATTTTCCTTCCTAGGGTTAAGGTTTGAGTTACGCCTAGGGTAAGGGTTCTATTAACCAGAAAGCCCTGAGTTCCAAGAACACAGCAGCTGCGAAGGACTAGCCAAGAAGAGCGCAAAAGTACCACAACATGCCTGCCTCCACAGCTTTTTCCTTGGGGACATGCCTAATTCCTGGCTGATTTGCCTTTCTCATCATAGGGTTGGGGTTCGGCCTAGGGCTAGGATTTTTAAAATCAGGAAGCCCTGAGTTCCAGGCACACTGGAGCTGCGAAAGGCATCCAAAAGGGAGTGCAAAAGTGCCACAACATGGCTGCTTTCACGGCTTTTTCCTTGGCAAGAAGCCTAACATCAGGCTGATTTACTTTCCCAGGGTTACTGTTAGGCTTAGGCCTAGGGCTAGGATTTTTGAAACTAGGAAGCCCTTAGCTCCAGGCACACTGCAGCTGTTCAAGGCATCCCAAGGGGAGTACAAAAGTGCAACAACATGGCAGCTTTCACAGCTTTTTCCTTGGCACCATCCCTATACCTAGGCTGATTTATCTGCCTAGGGTTAGGGTTAGGCTTCAGCCTAGGGCTTGGATTTCTTTAACCAGGAAGCCCTGAGTTCCAGGCTTACTTCATCTGCCAAAGGCATCCCAAAGGGAGTGCAGAAGTGCCACAACATGGCTGCTTTCACGGCTTTTTCCTTGGCAAGAAGCCTAACATCAGGCTGATTTACTTTCCCAGGGTTACTGTTAGGCTTAGGCCTAGGGCTAGGATTTTTGAAACTAGGAAGCCCTTAGCTCCAGTCACACTGCAGCTGCGAAAGGCATCCAAAGGGGAGCGCAAAAGTGACGCAACTTGGCTGCCACCACTGATATTTCCATGAGACCATCCCGAACCATAGGCTGATTTTCCTTCCTAGGGTTAAGGTTTGAGTTACGCCTAGGGAAAGGGT
Organism: Ammospiza caudacuta; assembly: GCF_027887145.1. Taxonomy (NCBI): domain Eukaryota; kingdom Metazoa; phylum Chordata; class Aves; order Passeriformes; family Passerellidae; genus Ammospiza; species Ammospiza caudacuta. The sequence goes on from NW_026682981.1 coordinate 21,239, forward strand.
TCTATTAACCAGAAAGCCCTGAGTTCCAAGAACACAGCAGCTGCGAAGGACTAGCCAAGAAGAGCGCAAAAGTACCACAACATGCCTGCCTCCACAGCTTTTTCCTTGGGGACATGCCTAATTCCTGGCTGATTTGCCTTTCTCGTCATAGGGTTGAGGTTCGGCCTAGGGCTAGGATTTTTAAAAGCAGGAAGCCCTGAGTTCCAGGCACACTGCAGCTGTGAAAGGCATCCAAAAGGGAGTGCAGAAGTGCCACAACATGGCTGCTTTCACGGCTTGTTCCTTGGCAAGACGCCTAACACCAGGCTGACTTACCTTCCCAGGGTTACTATTAGGCTTAGGCCTAGGGCTACGATTTTTAAAACTAGGAAGCCCTTAGCTCCAGGCACACTGCAGCTGTTCAAGGCATCCCAAGGGGAGTACAAAAGTGCAACAACATGGCAGCTTTCACAGCTTTTTCCTTGGCACCATCCCTATACCTAGGCTGATTTATCTGCCTAGGGTTAGGGTTAGGGTTCAGCCTAGGGCTTGAATTTCTTTAACCAGGAAGCCCTGAGTTCCAGGCTTACTTCATCTGCCAAAGGCATCCCAAAGGGAGTGCAGAAGTGCCACAACATGGCTGCTTTCACGGCTTTTCCCTTAGGAAGAACCCTAATACCCGGCTGATTTACCTTCCTAGGGTTACTGTTAGGCTTAGGCCTAGGACTTTTAAAACCAGGAAGCCCTGGGCTCCAGGCACACTGCAGCTGTGAAAGGCATCCCAAGGGGAGCGCAAAAGTGACGCAACTTGGCTGCCACCACTGATATTTCCATGAGACCATCCCGAACCATAGGTTGATTTTCCTTCCTAGGGTTAAGGTTTGAGTTACGCCTAGGGTAAGGGTCTATTAACCAGAAAGCCCTGAGTTCCAAGAACACAGCAGCTGCGAAGGACTACCCAAGAAGAGCGCAAAAGTACCACAACATGCCTGCCTCCACAGCTTTTTCCTTGGGGACATGCCTAATTCCTGGCTGATTTGCCTTTCTCGTCATAGGGTTGCGGTTCGGCCTAGGGCCAGGATTTTTAAAAGCAGGAAGCCCTGAGTTCCAGGCACACTGCAGCTGTGAAAGGCATCCAAAAGGGAGTGCAAAAGTGCCACAACATGGCTGCTTTCACGGCTTTTTCCTTGGCAAGAAGCCTAACACCAGGCTGATTTACTTTCCCAGGGTTACTGTTAGGCTTAGGCCTAGGGCTAGGATTTTTGAAACTAGGAGGCCCTTAGCTCCAGGCACACTGCAGCTGTTCAAGGCATCCCAAGGGGAGTACAAAAGTGCAACAACATGGCAGCTTTCACAGCTTTTTCCTTGGCAAGAAGCCTAACACCAGGCTGATTTACTTTCCCAGGGTTACTGTTAGGCTTAGGCCTAGGGCTAGGATTTTTGAAACTAGGAAGCCCTTAGCTCCAGGCACACTGCAGCTGTTCAAGGCATCCCAAGGGGAGTACAAAAGTGCAACAACATGGCAGCTTTCACAGCTTTTTCCTTGGCACCATCCCTATACCTAGGCTGATTTATCTGCCTAGGGTTAGGGTTAGGGTTCAGCCTAGGGCTTGGATTTCTTTAACCAGGAAGCCCTGAGTTCCAGGCTTACTTCATCTGCCAAAGGCATCCCAAAGGGAGTGCAGAAGTGCCACAACATGGCTGCTTTCACGGCTTTTTCCTTGGCAAGAAGCCTAACATAAGGCTGATTTACCTTCCCAGGGTTACTGTTAGGCTTAGGCCTAGGGCTAGGATTTTTGAAACTAGGAAGCCCTTAGCTCCAGGCACACTGCAGCTGTTCAAGGCATCCCAAGGGGACTACAAAAGTGCAACAACATGGCTGCTTTCACGGCTTTTCCCTTAGGAAGAACCCTAATACCCGGCTGATTTACCTTCCTAGGGTTACTGTTAGGCTTAGGCCTAGGACTTTTAAAACCAGGAAGCCCTGGGCTCCAGGCACACTGCAGCTGCGAAAGGCATCCAAAGGGGAGCGCAAAAGTGACGCAACTTGGCTGCCACCACTGATATTTCCATGAGACCATCCCGAACCATAGGTTGATTTTCCTTCCTAGGGTTAAGGTTTGAGTTACGCCTAGGGTAAGGGTTCTATTAACCAGAAAGCCCTGAGTTCCAAGAACACAGCAGCTGCGAAGGACTAGCCAAGAAGAGCGCAAAAGTACCACAACATGCCTGCCTCCACAGCTTTTTCCTTGGGGATATGCCTAATTCCTGGCTGATTTGCCTTTCTCATCATAGGGTTGGGGTTCGGCCTAGGGCTAGGATTTTTAAAATCAGGAAGCCCTGAGTTCCAGGCACACTGGAGCTGTGAAAGGCATCCAAAAGGGAGTGCAGAAGTGCCACAACATGGCTGCTTTCACGGCTTTTTCCTTGGCAAGAAGCCTAACATCAGGCTGATTTACTTTCCCAGGGTTACTGTTAGGCTTAGGCCTAGGGCTAGGATTTTTGAAACTAGGAAGCCCTTAGCTCCAGGCACACTGCAGCTGTTCAAGGCATCCCAAGGGGAGTACAAAAGTGCAACAACATGGCAGCTTTCACAGCTTTTTCCTTGGCACCATCCCTATACCTAGGCTGATTTATCTGCCTAGGGTTAGGGTTAGGGTTCAGCCTAGGGCTTGGATTTCTTTAACCAGGAAGCCCTGAGTTCCAGGCTTACTTCATCTGCCAAAGGCATCCCAAAGGGAGTGCAGAAGTGCCACAACATGGCTGCTTTCACGGCTTTTTCCTTGGCAAGAAGCCTAACATCAGGCTGATTTACTTTCCCAGGGTTACTGTTAGGCTTAGGCCTAGGGCTAGGATTTTTGAAACTAGGAAGCCCTTAGCTCCAGGCACACTGCAGCTGTTCAAGGCATCCCAAGGGGAGTACAAAAGTGCAACAACATGGCAGCTTTCACAGCTTTTTCCTTGGCACCATCCCTATACCTGGGCTGATTTATCTGCCTAGGGTTAGGGTTAGGGTTCAGCCTAGGGCTTGAATTTTTTTTACCAGGAAGCCCTGAGTTCCAGGCTTACTTCATCTGCCAAAGGCATCCCAAAGGGAGTGCAGAAGTGCCACAACATGGCTGCTTTCACGGCTTTTCCCTTAGGAAGAACCCTAATACCCGGCTGATTTACCTTCCTAGGGTTACTGTTAGGCTTAGGCCTAGGACTTTTAAAACCAGGAAGCCCTGGGCTCCAGGCACACTGCAGCTGCAAAAGGCATCCCAAGGGGAGCGCAAAAGTGACGCAACTTGGCTGCCACCACTGATATTTCCATGAGACCATCCCGAACCATAGGTTGATTTTCCTTCCTAGGGTTAAGGTTTGAGTTACGCCTAGGGTAAGGGTCTATTAACCAGAAAGCCCTGAGTTCCAAGAACACAGCAGCTGCGAAGGACTACCCAAGAAGAGCGCAAAAGTACCACAACATGCCTGCCTCCACAGCTTTTTCCTTGGGGACATGCCTAATTCCTGGCTGATTTGCCTTTCTCGTCTTAGGGTTGCGGTTCGGCCTAGGGCTAGGATTTTTAAAAGCAGGAAGCCCTGAGTTCCAGGCACACTGGAGCTGTGAAAGGCATCCAAAAGGGAGTGCAAAAGTGCCACAACATGGCTGCTTTCACGGCTTTTTCCTTGGCAAGAAGCCTAACACCAGGCTGATTTGCCTTCCCAGGGTTACTGTTAGGCTTAGGCCTAGGGCTAGGATTTTTAAAACTAGGAAGCCCTGGGCTCCAGGCACACTGCAGCTGTTCAAGGCATCCCAAGGGGAGTACAAAAGTGCAACAACATGGCAGCTTTCACAGCTTTTTCCTTGGCACCATCCCTATACCTAGGCTGATTTATCTGCCTAGGGTTAGGGTTAGGGTTCAGCCTAGGGCTTGAATTTTTTTTAACCAGGAAGCCCTGAGTTCCAGGCTTACTTCATCTGCCAAAGGCATCCCAAAGGGAGTGCAGAAGTGCCACAACATGGCTGCTTTCACGGCTTTTCCCTTAGGAAGAGCCCTAATACCCGGCTGATTTACCTTCCTAGGGTTACTGTTAGGCTTAGGCCTAGGACTTTTAAAACCAGGAAGCCCTGGGCTCCAGGCACACTGCAGCTGCAAAAGGCATCCCAAGGGGAGCGCAAAAGTGACGCAACTTGGCTGCCACCACTGATATTTCCATGAGACCATCCCGAACCATAGGTTGATTTTCCTTCCTAGGGTTAAGGTTTGAGTTACGCCTAGGGTAAGGGTCTATTAACCAGAAAGCCCTGAGTTCCAAGAACACAGCAGCTGCGAAGGACTAGCCAAGAAGAGCGCAAAAGTACCACAACATGCCTGCCTCCACAGCTTTTTCCTTGGGGACATGCCTAATTCCTGGCTGATTTGCCTTTCTCGTCTTAGGGTTGCGGTTCGGCCTAGGGCTAGGATTTTTAAAAGCAGGAAGCCCTGAGTTCCAGGCACACTGGAGCTGTGAAAGGCATCCAAAAGGGAGTGCAAAAGTGCCACAACATGGCTGCTTTCACGGCTTTTTCCTTGGCAAGAAGCCTAACACCAGGCTGATTTGCCTTCCCAGGGTTACTGTTAGGCTTAGGCCTAGGGCTAGGATTTTTAAAACTAGGAAGCCCTGGGCTCCAGGCACACTGCAGCTGTTCAAGGCATCCCAAGGGGAGTACAAAAGTGCAACAACATGGCAGCTTTCACAGCTTTTTCCTTGGCACCATCCCTATACCTAGGCTGATTTATCTGCCTAGGGTTAGGGTTAGGCTTCAGCCTAGGGCTTGGATTTCTTTAACCAGGAAGCCCTGAGTTCCAGGCTTACTTCATCTGCCAAAGGCATCCCAAAGGGAGTGCAGAAGTGCCACAACATGGCTGCTTTCACGGCTTTTCCCTTAGGAAGAACCCTAATACCCGGCTGATTTACCTTCCTAGGGTTACTGTTAGGCTTAGGCCTAGGACTTTTAAAACCAGGAAGCCCTGGGCTCCAGGCACACTGCAGCTGCAAAAGGCATCCCAAGGAGAGCGCAAAAGTGACGCAACTTGGCTGCCACCACTGATATTTCCATGAGACCATCCCGAACCATAGGCTGATTTTCCTTCCTAGGGTTAAGGTTTGAGTTACGCCTAGGGTAAGGGTTCTATTAACCAGCAAGCCCTGAGTTCCAAGAACACAGCAGCTGCGAAGGACTAGCCAAGAAGAGCGCAAAAGTACCACAACATGCCTGCCTCCACAGCTTTTTCCTTGGGGACATGCCTAATTCCTGGCTGATTTGCCTTTCTCGTCTTAGGGTTGGGGTTCGGCCTAGGGCTAGGATTTTTAAAATCAGGAAGCCCTGAGTTCCAGGCACACTGGAGCTGTGAAAGGCATCCAAAAGGGAGTGCAAAAGTGCCACAACATGGCTGCTTTCACGGCTTTTTCCTTGGCAAGAAGCCTAACATCAGGCTGATTTACTTTCCCAGGGTTACTGTTAGGCTTAGGCCTAGGGCTAGGATTTTTGAAACTAGGAAGCCCTTAGCTCCAGGCACACTGCAGCTGTTCAAGGCATCCCAAGGGGAGTACAAAAGTGCAACAACATGGCAGCTTTCACAGCTTTTTCCTTGGCACCATCCCTATACCTAGGCTGATTTATCTGCCTAGGGTTAGGGTTAGGCTTCAGCCTAGGGCTTGGATTTCTTTAACCAGGAAGCCCTGAGTTCCAGGCTTACTTCATCTGCCAAAGGCATCCCAAAGGGAGTGCAGAAGTGCCACAACATGGCTGCTTTCACGGCTTTTTCCTTGGCAAGAAGCCTAACATCAGGCTGATTTACTTTCCCAGGGTTACTGTTAGGCTTAGGCCTAGGGCTAGGATTTTTGAAACTAGGAAGCCCTTAGCTCCAGGCACACTGCAGCTGTTCAAGTCATCCCAAGGGGAGTACAAAAGTGCAACAACATGGCAGCTTTCACAGCTTTTTCCTTGGCACCATCCCTATACCTGGGCTGATTTATCTGCCTAGGGTTAGGGTTAGGGTTCAGCCTAGAGCTTGAATTTTTTTTACCAGGAAGCCCTGAGTTCCAGGCTTACTTCATCTGCCAAAGGCATCCCAAAGGGAGTGCAGAAGTGCCACAACATGGCTGCTTTCACGGCTTTTCCCTTAGGAAGAACCCTAATACCCGGCTGATTTACCTTCCTAGGGTTACTGTGAGGCTTAGGCCTAGGACTTTTAAAACCAGGAAGCCCTGGGCTCCAGGCACACTGCAGCTGCGAAAGGCATCCCAAGGGGAGCGCAAAAGTGACGCAACTTGGCTGCCACCACTGATATTTCCATGAGACCATCCCGAACCATAGGTTGATTTTCCTTCCTAGGGTTAAGGTTTGAGTTACGCCTAGGGTAAGGGTTCTATTAACCAGAAAGCCCTGAGTTCCAAGAACACAGCAGCTGCGAAGGACTAGCCAAGAAGAGCGCAAAAGTACCACAACATGCCTGCCTCCACAGCTTTTTCCTTGGGGACATGCCTAATTCCTGGCTGATTTGCCTTTCTCATCATAGGGTTGGGGTTCGGCCTAGGGCTAGGATTTTTAAAAGCAGGAAGCCCTGAGTTCCAGGCACACTGGAGCTGTGAAAGGCATCCAAAAGGGAGTGCAAAAGTGCCACAACATGGCTGCTTTCACGGCTTTTTCCTTGGCAAGAAGCCTAACATCAGGCTGATTTACTTTCCCAGGGTTACTGTTAGGCTTAGGCCTAGGGCTAGGATTTTTGAAACTAGGAAGCCCTTAGCTCCAGGCACACTGCAGCTGTTCAAGGCATCCCAAGGGGAGTACAAAAGTGCAACAACATGGCAGCTTTCACAGCTTTTTCCTTGGCACCATCCCTATACCTAGGCTGATTTATCTGCCTAGGGTTAGGGTTAGGGTTCAGCCTAGGGCTTGGATTTCTTTAACCAGGAAGCCCTGAGTTCCAGGCTTACTTCATCTGCCAAAGGCATCCCAAAGGGAGTGCAGAAGTGCCACAACATGGCTGCTTTCACGGCTTTTCCCTTAGGAAGAACCCTAATACCCGGCTGATTTACCTTCCTAGGGTTACTGTTAGGCTTAGGCCTAGGACTTTTAAAACCAGGAAGCCCTGGGCTCCAGGCACACTGCAGCTGTGAAAGGCATCCCAAGGGGAGCGCAAAAGTGACGCAACTTGGCTGCCACCACTGATATTTCCATGAGACCATCCCGAACCATAGGCTGATTTTCCTTCCTAGGGTTAAGGTTTGAGTTACGCCTAGGGAAAGGGTTCTATTAACCAGAAAGCCCTGAGTTCCAAGAACACAGCAGCTGCGAAGGACTAGCCAAGAAGAGCGCAAAAGTACCACAACATGCCTGCCTCCACAGCTTTTTCCTTGGGGACATGCCTAATTCCTGGCTGATTTGCCTTTCTCGTCATAGGGTTGGGGTTCGGCCTAGGGCTAGGATTTTTAAAAGCAGGAAGCCCTGAGTTCCAGGCACACTGGAGCTGTGAAAGGCATCCAAAAGGGAGTGCAGAAGTGCCACAACATGGCTGCTTTCACGGCTTGTTCCTTGGCAAGACGCCTAACACCAGGCTGACTTACCTTCCCAGGGTTACTATTAGGCTTAGGCCTAGGGCTACGATTTTTAAAACTAGGAAGCCCTTAGCTCCAGGCACACTGCAGCTGTTCAAGGCATCCCAAGGGGAGTACAAAAGTGCAACAACATGGCAGCTTTCACAGCTTTTTCCTTGGCACCATCCCTATACCTAGGCTGATTTATCTGCCTAGGGTTAGGGTTAGGCTTCAGCCTAGGGCTTGAATTTCTTTAACCAGGAAGCCCTGAGTTCCAGGCTTACTTCATCTGCCAAAGGCATCCCAAAGGGAGTGCAGAAGTGCCACAACATGGCTGCTTTCACGGCTTTTTCCTTGGCAAGAAGCCTAACATCAGGCTGATTTACTTTCCCAGGGTTACTGTTAGGCTTAGGCCTAGGGCTAGGATTTTTGAAACTAGGAAGCCCTTAGCTCCAGGCACACTGCAGCTGTTCAAGGCATCCCAAGGGGAGTACAAAAGTGCAACAACATGGCAGCTTTCACAGCTTTTTCCTTGGCACCATCCCTATACCTGGGCTGATTTATCTGCCTAGGGTTAGGGTTAGGGTTCAGCCTAGGGCTTGAATTTTTTTTACCAGGAAGCCCTGAGTTCCAGGCTTACTTCATCTGCCAAAGGCATCCCAAAGGGAGTGCAGAAGTGCCACAACATGGCTGCTTTCACGGCTTTTCCCTTAGGAAGAACCCTAATACCCGGCTGATTTACCTTCCTAGGGTTACTGTTAGGCTTAGGCCTAGGACTTTTAAAACCAGGAAGCCCTGGGCTCCAGGCACACTGCAGCTGCAAAAGGCATCCCAAGGGGAGCGCAAAAGTGACGCAACTTGGCTGCCACCACTGATATTTCCATGAGACCATCCCGAACCATAGGTTGATTTTCCTTCCTAGGGTTAAGGTTTGAGTTACGCCTAGGGTAAGGGTCTATTAACCAGAAAGCCCTGAGTTCCAAGAACACAGCAGCTGCGAAGGACTACCCAAGAAGAGCGCAAAAGTACCACAACATGCCTGCCTCCACAGCTTTTTCCTTGGGGACATGCCTAATTCCTGGCTGATTTGCCTTTCTCGTCTTAGGGTTGCGGTTCGGCCTAGGGCTAGGATTTTTAAAAGCAGGAAGCCCTGAGTTCCAGGCACACTGGAGCTGTGAAAGGCATCCAAAAGGGAGTGCAAAAGTGCCACAACATGGCTGCTTTCACGGCTTTTTCCTTGGCAAGAAGCCTAACATCAGGCTGATTTACTTTCCCAGGGTTACTGTTAGGCTTAGGCCTAGGGCTAGGATTTTTGAAACTAGGAAGCCCTTAGCTCCAGGCACACTGCAGCTGTTCAAGGCATCCCAAGGGGAGTACAAAAGTGCAACAACATGGCAGCTTTCACAGCTTTTTCCTTGGCACCATCCCTATACCTAGGCTGATTTATCTGCCTAGGGTTAGGGTTAGGGTTCAGCCTAGGGCTTGGATTTCTTTAACCAGGAAGCCCTGAGTTCCAGGCTTACTTCATCTGCCAAAGGCATCCCAAAGGGAGTGCAGAAGTGCCACAACATGGCTGCTTTCACGGCTTTTTCCTTGGCAAGAAGCCTAACATCAGGCTGATTTACTTTCCCAGGGTTACTGTTAGGCTTAGGCCTAGGGCTAGGATTTTTGAAACTAGGAAGCCCTTAGCTCCAGGCACACTGCAGCTGTTCAAGTCATCCCAAGGGGAGTACAAAAGTGCAACAACATGGCAGCTTTCACAGCTTTTTCCTTGGCACCATCCCTATACCTGGGCTGATTTATCTGCCTAGGGTTAGGGTTAGGGTTCAGCCTAGAGCTTGAATTTTTTTTACCAGGAAGCCCTGAGTTCCAGGCTTACTTCATCTGCCAAAGGCATCCCAAAGGGAGTGCAGAAGTGCCACAACATGGCTGCTTTCACGGCTTTTCCCTTAGGAAGAACCCTAATACCCGGCTGATTTACCTTCCTAGGGTTACTGTGAGGCTTAGGCCTAGGACTTTTAAAACCAGGAAGCCCTGGGCTCCAGGCACACTGCAGCTGCGAAAGGCATCCCAAGGGGAGCGCAAAAGTGACGCAACTTGGCTGCCACCACTGATATTTCCATGAGACCATCCCGAACCATAGGCTGATTTTCCTTCCTAGGGTTAAGGTTTGAGTTACGCCTAGGGAAAGGGTTCTATTAACCAGAAAGCCCTGAGTTCCAAGAACACAGCAGCTGCGAAGGACTAGCCAAGAAGAGCGCAAAAGTACCACAACATGCCTGCCTCCACAGCTTTTTCCTTGGGGACATGCCTAATTCCTGGCTGATTTGCCTTTCTCGTCATAGGGTTGGGGTTCGGCCTAGGGCTAGGATTTTTAAAAGCAGGAAGCCCTGAGTTCCAGGCACACTGCAGCTGTGAAAGGCATCCAAAAGGGAGTGCAGAAGTGCCACAACATGGCTGCTTTCACGGCTTGTTCCTTGGCAAGACGCCTAACACCAGGCTGACTTACCTTCCCAGGGTTACTATTAGGCTTAGGCCTAGGGCTAGGATTTTTAAAACTAGGAAGCCCTTAGCTCCAGGCACACTGCAGCTGTTCAAGGCATCCCAAGGGGAGTACAAAAGTGCAACAACATGGCAGCTTTCACAGCTTTTTCCTTGGCACCATCCCTATACCTAGGCTGATTTATCTGCCTAGGGTTAGGGTTAGGGTTCAGCCTAGGGCTTGAATTTCTTTAACCAGGAAGCCCTGAGTTCCAGGCTTACTTCATCTGCCAAAGGCATCCCAAAGGGAGTGCAGAAGTGCCACAACATGGCTGCTTTCACGGCTTTTCCCTTAGGAAGAACCCTAATACCCGGCTGATTTACCTTCCTAGGGTTACTGTTAGGCTTAGGCCTAGGACTTTTAAAACCAGGAAGCCCTGGGCTCCAGGCACACTGCAGCTGCAAAAGGCATCCCAAGGGGAGCGCAAAAGTGACGCAACTTGGCTGCCACCACTGATATTTCCATGAGACCATCCCGAACCATAGGTTGATTTTCCTTCCTAGGGTTAAGGTTTGAGTTACGCCTAGGGTAAGGGTCTATTAACCAGAAAGCCCTGAGTTCCAAGAACACAGCAGCTGCGAAGGACTAGCCAAGAAGAGCGCAAAAGTACCACAACATGCCTGCCTCCACAGCTTTTTCCTTGGGGACATGCCTAATTCCTGGCTGATTTGCCTTTCTCGTCTTAGGGTTGGGGTTCGGCCTAGGGCTAGGATTTTTAAAAGCAGGAAGCCCTGAGTTCCAGGCACACTGGAGCTGTGAAAGGCATCCAAAAGGGAGTGCAAAAGTGCCACAACATGGCTGCTTTCACGGCTTTTTCCTTGGCAAGAAGCCTAACATCAGGCTGATTTACCTTCCCAGGGTTACTGTTAGGCTTAGGCCTAGGGCTAGGATTTTTGAAACTAGGAAGCCCTTAGCTCCAGGCACACTGCAGCTGTTCAAGGCATCCCAAGGGGAGTACAAAAGTGCAACAACATGGCAGCTTTCACAGCTTTTTCCTTGGCAAGAAGCCTAACACCAGGCTGATTTACTTTCCCAGGGTTACTGTTAGGCTTAGGCCTAGGGCTAGGATTTTTGAAACTAGGAGGCCCTTAGCTCCAGGCACACTGCAGCTGTTCAAGGCATCCCAAGGGGAGTACAAAAGTGCAACAACATGGCAGCTTTCACAGCTTTTTCCTTGGCAAGAAGCCTAACACCAGGCTGATTTACTTTCCCAGGGTTACTGTTAGGCTTAGGCCTAGGGCTAGGATTTTTGAAACTAGGAAGCCCTTAGCTCCAGGCACACTGCAGCTTTTCAAGGCATCCCAAGGGGAGTACAAAAGTGCAACAACATGGCAGCTTTCACAGCTTTTTCCTTGGCACCATCCCTATACCTAGGCTGATTTATCTGCCTAGGGTTAGGGTTAGGGTTCAGCCTAGGGCTTGGATTTCTTTAACCAGGAAGCCCTGAGTTCCAGGCTTACTTCATCTGCCAAAGGCATCCCAAAGGGAGTGCAGAAGTGCCACAACATGGCTGCTTTCACGGCTTTTTCCTTGGCAAGAAGCCTAACATAAGGCTGATTTACCTTCCCAGGGTTACTGTTAGGCTTAGGCCTAGGGCTAGGATTTTTGAAACTAGGAAGCCCTTAGCTCCAGGCACACTGCAGCTGTTCAAGGCATCCCAAGGGGACTACAAAAGTGCAACAACATGGCTGCTTTCACGGCTTTTCCCTTAGGAAGAACCCTAATACCCGGCTGATTTACCTTCCTAGGGTTACTGTTAGGCTTAGGCCTAGGACTTTTAAAACCAGGAAGCCCTGGGCTCCAGGCACACTGCAGCTGCGAAAGGCATCCCAAGGGGAGCGCAAAAGTGACGCAACTTGGCTGCCACCACTGATATTTCCATGAGACCATCCCGAACCATAGGTTGATTTTCCTTCCTAGGGTTAAGGTTTGAGTTACGCCTAGGGTAAGGGTTCTATTAACCAGAAAGCCCTGAGTTCCAAGAACACAGCAGCTGCGAAGGACTAGCCAAGAAGAGCGCAAAAGTACCACAACATGCCTGCCTCCACAGCTTTTTCCTTGGGGACATGCCTAATTCCTGGCTGATTTGCCTTTCTCATCATAGGGTTGGGGTTCGGCCTAGGGCTAGGATTTTTAAAATCAGGAAGCCCTGAGTTCCAGGCACACTGGAGCTGTGAAAGGCATCCAAAAGGGAGTGCAAAAGTGCCACAACATGGCTGCTTTCACGGCTTTTTCCTTGGCAAGAAGCCTAACATCAGGCTGATTTACTTTCCCAGGGTTACTGTTAGGCTTAGGCCTAGGGCTAGGATTTTTGAAACTAGGAAGCCCTTAGCTCCAGGCACACTGCAGCTGTTCAAGGCATCCCAAGGGGAGTACAAAAGTGCAACAACATGGCAGCTTTCACAGCTTTTTCCTTGGCACCATCCCTATACCTAGGCTGATTTATCTGCCTAGGGTTAGGGTTAGGGTTCAGCCTAGGGCTTGGATTTCTTTAACCAGGAAGCCCTGAGTTCCAGGCTTACTTCATCTGCCAAAGGCATCCCAAAGGGAGTGCAGAAGTGCCACAACATGGCTGCTTTCACGGCTTTTACCTTGGCAAGAAGCCTAACATCAGGCTGATTTACTTTCCCAGGGTTACTGTTAGGCTTAGGCCTAGGGCTAGGATTTTTGAAACTAGGAAGCCCTTAGCTCCAGTCACACTGCAGCTGCGAAAGGCATCCAAAGGGGAGCGCAAAAGTGACGCAACTTGGCTGCCACCACTGATATTTCCATGAGACCATCCCGAACCATAGGCTGATTTTCCTTCCTAGGGTTAAGGTTTGAGTTACGCCTAGGGAAAGGGTTCTATTAACCAGAAAGCCCTGAGTTCCAAGAACACAGCAGCTGCGAAGGACTAGCCAAGAAGAGCGCAAAAGTACCACAACATGCCTGCCTCCACAGCTTTTTCCTTGGGGACATGCCTAATTCCTGGCTGATTTGCCTTTCTCGTCATAGGGTTGGGGTTCGGCCTAGGGCTAGGATTTTTAAAAGCAGGAAGCCCTGAGTTCCAGGCACACTGCAGCTGTGAAAGGCATCCAAAAGGGAGTGCAGAAGTGCCACAACATGGCTGCTTTCACGGCTTGTTCCTTGGCAAGACGCCTAACACCAGGCTGACTTACCTTCCCAGGGTTACTATTAGGCTTAGGCCTAGGGCTACGATTTTTAAAACTAGGAAGCCCTTAGCTCCAGGCACACTGCAGCTGTTCAAGGCATCCCAAGGGGAGTACAAAAGTGCAACAACATGGCAGCTTTCACAGCTTTTTCCTTGGCACCATCCCTATACCTAGGCTGATTTATCTGCCTAGGGTTAGGGTTAGGGTTCAGCCTAGGGCTTGAATTTCTTTAACCAGGAAGCCCTGAGTTCCAGGCTTACTTCATCTGCCAAAGGCATCCCAAAGGGAGTGCAGAAGTGCCACAACATGGCTGCTTTCACGGCTTTTCCCTTAGGAAGAACCCTAATACCCGGCTGATTTACCTTCCTAGGGTTACTGTTAGGCTTAGGCCTAGGACTTTTAAAACCAGGAAGCCCTGGGCTCCAGGCACACTGCAGCTGTGAAAGGCATCCCAAGGGGAGCGCAAAAGTGACGCAACTTGGCTGCCACCACTGATATTTCCATGAGACCATCCCGAACCATAGGTTGATTTTCCTTCCTAGGGTTAAGGTTTGTGTTACGCCTAGGGTAAGGGTCTATTAACCAGAAAGCCCTGAGTTCCAAGAACACAGCAGCTGCGAAGGACTACCCAAGAAGAGCGCAAAAGTACCACAACATGCCTGCCTCCACAGCTTTTTCCTTGGGGACATGCCTAATTCCTGGCTGATTTGCCTTTCTCGTCATAGGGTTGCGGTTCGGCCTAGGGCCAGGATTTTTAAAAGCAGGAAGCCCTGAGTTCCAGGCACACTGCAGCTGTGAAAGGCATCCAAAAGGGAGTGCAAAAGTGCCACAACATGGCTGCTTTCACGGCTTTTTCCTTGGCAAGAAGCCTAACACCAGGCTGATTTACTTTCCCAGGGTTACTGTTAGGCTTAGGCCTAGGGCTAGGATTTTTGAAACTAGGAGGCCCTTAGCTCCAGGCACACTGCAGCTGTTCAAGGCATCCCAAGGGGAGTACAAAAGTGCAACAACATGGCAGCTTTCACAGCTTTTTCCTTGGCAAGAAGCCTAACACCAGGCTGATTTACTTTCCCAGGGTTACTGTTAGGCTTAGGCCTAGGGCTAGGATTTTTGAAACTAGGAAGCCCTTAGCTCCAGGCACACTGCAGCTGTTCAAGGCATCCCAAGGGGAGTACAAAAGTGCAACAACATGGCAGCTTTCACAGCTTTTTCCTTGGCACCATCCCTATACCTAGGCTGATTTATCTGCCTAGGGTTAGGGTTAGGGTTCAGCCTAGGGCTTGGATTTCTTTAACCAGGAAGCCCTGAGTTCCAGGCTTACTTCATCTGCCAAAGGCATCCCAAAGGGAGTGCAGAAGTGCCACAACATGGCTGCTTTCACGGCTTTTTCCTTGGCAAGAAGCCTAACATAAGGCTGATTTACCTTCCCAGGGTTACTGTTAGGCTTAGGCCTAGGGCTAGGATTTTTGAAACTAGGAAGCCCTTAGCTCCAGGCACACTGCAGCTGTTCAAGGCATCCCAAGGGGACTACAAAAGTGCAACAACATGGCTGCTTTCACGGCTTTTCCCTTAGGAAGAACCCTAATACCCGGCTGATTTACCTTCCTAGGGTTACTGTTAGGCTTAGGCCTAGGACTTTTAAAACCAGGAAGCCCTGGGCTCCAGGCACACTGCAGCTGCGAAAGGCATCCAAAGGGGAGCGCAAAAGTGACGCAACTTGGCTGCCACCACTGATATTTCCATGAGACCATCCCGAACCATAGGTTGATTTTCCTTCCTAGGGTTAAGGTTTGAGTTACGCCTAGGGTAAGGGTTCTATTAACCAGAAAGCCCTGAGTTCCAAGAACACAGCAGCTGCGAAGGACTAGCCAAGAAGAGCGCAAAAGTACCACAACATGCCTGCCTCCACAGCTTTTTCCTTGGGGACATGCCTAATTCCTGGCTGATTTGCCTTTCTCATCATAGGGTTGGGGTTCGGCCTAGGGCTAGGATTTTTAAAAGCAGGAAGCCCTGAGTTCCAGGCACACTGGAGCTGTGAAAGGCATCCAAAAGGGAGTGCAAAAGTGCCACAACATGGCTGCTTTCACGGCTTTTTCCTTGGCAAGAAGCCTAACATCAGGCTGATTTACTTTCCCAGGGTTACTGTTAGGCTTAGGCCTAGGGCTAGGATTTTTGAAACTAGGAAGCCCTTAGCTCCAGGCACACTGCAGCTGTTCAAGGCATCCCAAGGGGAGTACAAAAGTGCAACAACATGGCAGCTTTCACAGCTTTTTCCTTGGCACCATCCCTATACCTAGGCTGATTTATCTGCCTAGGGTTAGGGTTAGGGTTCAGCCTAGGGCTTGGATTTCTTTAACCAGGAAGCCCTGAGTTCCAGGCTTACTTCATCTGCCAAAGGCATCCCAAAGGGAGTGCAGAAGTGCCACAACATGGCTGCTTTCACGGCTTTTTCCTTGGCAAGAAGCCTAACATCAGGCTGATTTACTTTCCCAGGGTTACTGTTAGGCTTAGGCCTAGGGCTAGGATTTTTGAAACTAGGAAGCCCTTAGCTCCAGGCACACTGCAGCTGTTCAAGGCATCCCAAGGGGAGTACAAAAGTGCAACAACATGGCAGCTTTCACAGCTTTTTCCTTGGCACCATCCCTATACCTGGGCTGATTTATCTGCCTAGGGTTAGGGTTAGGGTTCAGCCTAGGGCTTGAATTTTTTTTACCAGGAAGCCCTGAGTTCCAGGCTTACTTCATCTGCCAAAGGCATCCCAAAGGGAGTGCAGAAGTGCCACAACATGGCTGCTTTCACGGCTTTTCCCTTAGGAAGAGCCCTAATACCCGGCTGATTTACCTTCCTAGGGTTACTGTTAGGCTTAGGCCTAGGACTTTTAAAACCAGGAAGCCCTGGGCTCCAGGCACACTGCAGCTGCAAAAGGCATCCCAAGGGGAGCGCAAAAGTGACGCAACTTGGCTGCCACCACTGATATTTCCATGAGACCATCCCGAACCATAGGTTGATTTTCCTTCCTAGGGTTAAGGTTTGAGTTACGCCTAGGGTAAGGGTCTATTAACCAGAAAGCCCTGAGTTCCAAGAACACAGCAGCTGCGAAGGACTAGCCAAGAAGAGCGCAAAAGTACCACAACATGCCTGCCTCCACAGCTTTTTCCTTGGGGACATGCCTAATTCCTGGCTGATTTGCCTTTCTCGTCTTAGGGTTGCGGTTCGGCCTAGGGCTAGGATTTTTAAAAGCAGGAAGCCCTGAGTTCCAGGCACACTGGAGCTGTGAAAGGCATCCAAAAGGGAGTGCAAAAGTGCCACAACATGGCTGCTTTCACGGCTTTTTCCTTGGCAAGAAGCCTAACACCAGGCTGATTTGCCTTCCCAGGGTTACTGTTAGGCTTAGGCCTAGGGCTAGGATTTTTAAAACTAGGAAGCCCTGGGCTCCAGGCACACTGCAGCTGTTCAAGGCATCCCAAGGGGAGTACAAAAGTGCAACAACATGGCAGCTTTCACAGCTTTTTCCTTGGCACCATCCCTATACCTAGGCTGATTTATCTGCCTAGGGTTAGGGTTAGGGTTCAGCCTAGGGCTTGAATTTTTTTTAACCAGGAAGCCCTGAGTTCCAGGCTTACTTCATCTGCCAAAGGCATCCCAAAGGGAGTGCAGAAGTGCCACAACATGGCTGCTTTCACGGCTTTTCCCTTAGGAAGAACCCTAATACCCGGCTGATTTACCTTCCTAGGGTTACTGTTAGGCTTAGGCCTAGGACTTTTAAAACCAGGAAGCCCTGGGCTCCAGGCACACTGCAGCTGTGAAAGGCATCCCAAGGGCAGCGCAAAAGTGACGCAACTTGGCTGCCACCACTGATATTTCCATGAGACCATCCCGAACCATAGGATGATTTTCCTTCCTAGGGTTAAGGTTTGAGTTACGCCTAGGGTAAGGGTTCTATTAACCAGAAAGCCCTGAGTTCCACGAACACAGCAGCTGCGAAGGACTAGCCAAGAAGAGCGCAAAAGTACCACAACATGCCTGCCTCCACAGCTTTTTCCTTGGGGACATGCCTAATTCCTGGCTGATTTGCCTTTCTCGTCTTAGGGTTGGGGTTCGGCCTAGGGCTAGGATTTTTAAAATCAGGAAGCCCTGAGTTCCAGGCACACTGGAGCTGTGAAAGGCATCCAAAAGGGATTGCAAAAGTGCCACAACATGGCTGCTTTCACGGCTTTTTCCTTGGCAAGAAGCCTAACATCAGGCTGATTTACTTTCCCAGGGTTACTGTTAGGCTTAGGCCTAGGGCTAGGATTTTTGAAACTAGGAAGCCCTTAGCTCCAGGCACACTGCAGCTGTTCAAGGCATCCCAAGGGGAGTACAAAAGTGCAACAACATGGCAGCTTTCACAGCTTTTTCCTTGGCACCATCCCTATACCTAGGCTGATTTATCTGCCTAGGGTTAGGGTTAGGGTTCAGCCTAGGGCTTGGATTTCTTTAACCAGGAAGCCCTGAGTTCCAGGCTTACTTCATCTGCCAAAGGCATCCCAAAGGGAGTGCAGAAGTGCCACAACATGGCTGCTTTCACGGCTTTTTCCTTGGCAAGAAGCCTAACATCAGGCTGATTTACTTTCCCAGGGTTACTGTTAGGCTTAGGCCTAGGGCTAGGATTTTTGAAACTAGGAAGCCCTTAGCTCCAGGCACACTGCAGCTGTTCAAGGCATCCCAAGGGGAGTACAAAAGTGCAACAACATGGCAGCTTTCACAGCTTTTTCCTTGGCACCATCCCTATACCTGGGCTGATTTATCTGCCTAGGGTTAGGGTTAGGGTTCAGCCTAGGGCTTGAATTTTTTTTACCAGGAAGCCCTGAGTTCCAGGCTTACTTCATCTGCCAAAGGCATCCCAAAGGGAGTGCAGAAGTGCCACAACATGGCTGCTTTCACGGCTTTTCCCTTAGGAAGAACCCTAATACCCGGCTGATTTACCTTCCTAGGGTTACTGTTAGGCTTAGGCCTAGGACTTTTAAAACCAGGAAGCCCTGGGCTCCAGGCACACTGCAGCTGCGAAAGGCATCCAAAGGGGAGCGCAAAAGTGACGCAACTTGGCTGCCACCACTGATATTTCCATGAGACCATCCCGAACCATAGGCTGATTTTCCTTCCTAGGGTTAAGGTTTGAGTTACGCCTAGGGTAAGGGCTCTATTAACCAGAAAGCCCTGAGTTCCAAGAACACAGCAGCTGCGAAGGACTAGCCAAGAAGAGCGCAAAAGTACCACAACATGCCTGCCTCCACAGCTTTTTCCTTGGGGACATGCCTAATTCCTGGCTGATTTGCCTTTCTCGTCATAGGGTTGGGGTTCGGCCTAGGGCTAGGATTTTTAAAAGCAGGAAGCCCTGAGTTCCAGGCACACTGGAGCTGTGAAAGGCATCCAAAAGGGAGTGCAGAAGTGCCACAACATGGCTGCTTTCACGGCTTGTTCCTTGGCAAGACGCCTAACACCAGGCTGACTTACCTTCCCAGGGTTACTATTAGGCTTAGGCCTAGGGCTAGGATTTTTAAAACTAGGAAGCCCTTAGCTCCAGGCACACTGCAGCTGTTCAAGGCATCCCAAGGGGAGTACAAAAGTGCAACAACATGGCAGCTTTCACAGCTTTTTCCTTGGCACCATCCCTATACCTAGGCTGATTTATCTGCCTAGGGTTAGGGTTAGGGTTCAGCCTAGGGCTTGGATTTCTTTAACCAGGAAGCCCTGAGTTCCAGGCTTACTTCAACTGCCAAAGGCATCCCAAAGGGAGTGCAGAAGTGCCACAACATGGCTGCTTTCACGGCTTTTCCCTTAGGAAGAACCCTAATACCCGGCTGATTTACCTTCCTAGGGTTACTGTTAGGCTTAGGCCTAGGACTTTTAAAACCAGGAAGCCCTGGGCTCCAGGCACACTGCAGCTGCAAAAGGCATCCCAAGGGGAGCGCAAAAGTGACGCAACTTGGCTGCCACCACTGATATTTCCATGAGACCATCCCGAACCATAGGTTGATTTTCCTTCCTAGGGTTAAGGTTTGAGTTACGCCTAGGGTAAGGGTCTATTAACCAGAAAGCCCTGAGTTCCAAGAACACAGCAGCTGCGAAGGACTAGCCAAGAAGAGCGCAAAAGTACCACAACATGCCTGCCTCCACAGCTTTTTCCTTGGGGACATGCCTAATTCCTGGCTGATTTGCCTTTCTCGTCTTAGGGTTGCGGTTCGGCTTAGGGCCAGGATTTTTAAAAGCAGGAAGCCCTGAGTTCCAGGCACACTGCAGCTGTGAAAGGCATCCAAAAGGGATTGCAAAAGTGCCACAACATGGCTGCTTTCACGGCTTTTTCCTTGGCAAGAAGCCTAACACCAGGCTGATTTACTTTCCCAGGGTTACTGTTAGGCTTAGGCCTAGGGCTAGGATTTTTGAAACTAGGAGGCCCTTAGCTCCAGGCACACTGCAGCTGTTCAAGGCATCCCAAGGGGAGTACAAAAGTGCAACAACATGGCAGCTTTCACAGCTTTTTCCTTGGCAAGAAGCCTAACACCAGGCTGATTTACTTTCCCAGGGTTACTGTTAGGCTTAGGCCTAGGGCTAGGATTTTTGAAACTAGGAAGCCCTTAGCTCCAGGCACACTGCAGCTGTTCAAGGCATCCCAAGGGGAGTACAAAAGTGCAACAACATGGCAGCTTTCACAGCTTTTTCCTTGGCACCATCCCTATACCTAGGCTGATTTATCTGCCTAGGGTTAGGGTTAGGGTTCAGCCTAGGGCTTGGATTTCTTTAACCAGGAAGCCCTGAGTTCCAGGCTTACTTCATCTGCCAAAGGCATCCCAAAGGGAGTGCAGAAGTGCCACAACATGGCTGCTTTCACGGCTTTTTCCTTGGCAAGAAGCCTAACATAAGGCTGATTTACCTTCCCAGGGTTACTGTTAGGCTTAGGCCTAGGGCTAGGATTTTTGAAACTAGGAAGCCCTTAGCTCCAGGCACACTGCAGCTGTTCAAGGCATCCCAAGGGGACTACAAAAGTGCAACAACATGGCTGCTTTCACGGCTTTTCCCTTAGGAAGAACCCTAATACCCGGCTGATTTACCTTCCTAGGGTTACTGTTAGGCTTAGGCCTAGGACTTTTAAAACCAGGAAGCCCTGGGCTCCAGGCACACTGCAGCTGCGAAAGGCATCCCAAGGGGAGCGCAAAAGTGACGCAACTTGGCTGCCACCACTGATATTTCCATGAGACCATCCCGAACCATAGGTTGATTTTCCTTCCTAGGGTTAAGGTTTGAGTTACGCCTAGGGTAAGGGTTCTATTAACCAGAAAGCCCTGAGTTCCAAGAACACAGCAGCTGCGAAGGACTAGCCAAGAAGAGCGCAAAAGTACCACAACATGCCTGCCTCCACAGCTTTTTCCTTGGGGACATGCCTAATTCCTGGCTGATTTGCCTTTCTCGTCTTAGGGTTGCGGTTCGGCCTAGGGCTAGGATTTTTAAAAGCAGGAAGCCCTGAGTTCCAGGCACACTGCAGCTGTGAAAGGCATCCAAAAGGGAGTGCAAAAGTGCCACAACATGGCTGCTTTCACGGCTTTTTCCTTGGCAAGAAGCCTAACACCAGGCTGATTTGCCTTCCCAGGGTTACTGTTAGGCTTAGGCCTAGGGCTAGGATTTTTAAAACTAGGAAGCCCTGGGCTCCAGGCACACTGCAGCTGTTCAAGGCATCCCAAGGGGAGTACAAAAGTGCAACAACATGGCAGCTTTCACAGCTTTTTCCTTGGCACCATCCCTATACCTAGGCTGATTTATCTGCCTAGGGTTAGGGTTAGGGTTCAGCCTAGGGCTTGAATTTCTTTAACCAGGAAGCCCTGAGTTCCAGGCTTACTTCATCTGCCAAAGGCATCCCAAAGGGAGTGCAGAAGTGCCACAACATGGCTGCTTTCACGGCTTTTTCCTTGGCAAGAAGCCTAACATAAGGCTGATTTACCTTCCCAGGGTTACTGTTAGGCTTAGGCCTAGGGCTAGGATTTTTGAAACTAGGAAGCCCTTAGCTCCAGGCACACTGCAGCTGTTCAAGGCATCCCAAGGGGACTACAAAAGTGCAACAACATGGCTGCTTTCACGGCTTTTCCCTTAGGAAGAACCCTAATACCCGGCTGATTTACCTTCCTAGGGTTACTGTTAGGCTTAGGCCTAGGACTTTTAAAACCAGGAAGCCCTGGGCTCCAGGCACACTGCAGCTGCGAAAGGCATCCCAAGGGCAGCGCAAAAGTGACGCAACTTGGCTGCCACCACTGATATTTCCATGAGACCATCCCGAACCATAGGTTGATTTTCCTTCCTAGGGTTAAGGTTTGAGTTACGCCTAGGGTAAGGGTTCTATTAACCAGAAAGCCCTGAGTTCCAAGAACACAGCAGCTGCGAAGGACTAGCCAAGAAGAGCGCAAAAGTACCACAACATGCCTGCCTCCACAGCTTTTTCCTTGGGGACATGCCTAATTCCTGGCTGATTTGCCTTTCTCGTCTTAGGGTTGGGGTTCGGCCTAGGGCTAGGATTTTTAAAAGCAGGAAGCCCTGAGTTCCAGGCACACTGGAGCTGTGAAAGGCATCCAAAAGGGAGTGCAAAAGTGCCACAACATGGCTGCTTTCACGGCTTTTTCCTTGGCAAGAAGCCTAACACCAGGCTGACATACTTTCCCAGGGTTACTGTTAGGCTTAGGCCTAGGGCTAGGATTTTTAAAACTAGGAAGCCCTGGGCTCCAGGCACACTGCAGCTGTTCAAGGCATCCCAAGGGGAGTACAAAAGTGCAACAACATGGCAGCTTTCACAGCTTTTTCCTTGGCACCATCCCTATACCTAGGCTGATTTATCTGCCTAGGGTTAGGGTTAGGGTTCAGCCTAGGGCTTGGATTTCTTTAACCAGGAAGCCCTGAGTTCCAGGCTTACTTCATCTGCCAAAGGCATCCCAAAGGGAGTGCAGAAGTGCCACAACATGGCTGCTTTCACGGCTTTTCCCTTAGGAAGAACCCTAATACCCGGCTGATTTACCTTCCTAGGGTTACTGTTAGGCTTAGGCCTAGGACTTTTAAAACCAGGAAGCCCTGGGCTCCAGGCACACTGCAACTGCGAAAGGCATCCCAAGGGGAGCGCAAAAGTGACGCAACTTGGCTGCCACCACTGATATTTCCATGAGACCATCCCGAACCATAGGCTGATTTTCCTTCCTAGGGTTAAGGTTTGAGTTACGCCTAGGGTAAGGGTTCTATTAACCAGCAAGCCCTGAGTTCCAAGAACACAGCAGCTGCGAAGGACTAGCCAAGAAGAGCGCAAAAGTACCACAACATGCCTGCCTCCACAGCTTTTTCCTTGGGGACATGCCTAATTCCTGGCTGATTTGCCTTTCTCGTCTTAGGGTTGGGGTTCGGCCTAGGGCTAGGATTTTTAAAATCAGGAAGCCCTGAGTTCCAGGCACACTGGAGCTGTGAAAGGCATCCAAAAGGGAGTGCAAAAGTGCCACAACATGGCTGCTTTCACGGCTTTTTCCTTGGCAAGAAGCCTAACATCAGGCTGATTTACTTTCCCAGGGTTACTGTTAGGCTTAGGCCTAGGGCTAGGATTTTTGAAACTAGGAAGCCCTTAGCTCCAGGCACACTGCAGCTGTCCAAGGCATCCCAAGGGGAGTACAAAAGTGCAACAACATGGCAGCTTTCACAGCTTTTTCCTTGGCACCATCCCTATACCTAGGCTGATTTATCTGCCTAGGGTTAGGGTTAGGGTTCAGCCTAGGGCTTGGATTTCTTTAACCAGGAAGCCCTGAGTTCCAGGCTTACTTCATCTGCCAAAGGCATCCCAAAGGGAGTGCAGAAGTGCCACAACATGGCTGCTTTCACGGCTTTTTCCTTGGCAAGAAGCCTAACATCAGGCTGATTTACTTTCCCAGGGTTACTGTTAGGCTTAGGCCTAGGGCTAGGATTTTTGAAACTAGGAAGCCCTTAGCTCCAGGCACACTGCAGCTGTTCAAGGCATCCCAAGGGGAGTACAAAAGTGCAACAACATGGCAGCTTTCACAGCTTTTTCCTTGGCACCATCCCTATACCTGGGCTGATTTATCTGCCTAGGGTTAGGGTTAGGGTTCAGCCTAGGGCTTGGATTTCTTTAACCAGGAAGCCCTGAGTTCCAGGCTTACTTCATCTGCCAAAGGCATCCCAAAGGGAGTGCAGAAGTGCCACAACATGGCTGCTTTCACGGCTTTTCCCTTAGGAAGAACCCTAATACCCGGCTGATTTACCTTCCTAGGGTTACTGTTAGGCTTAGGCCTAGGACTTTTAAAACCAGGAAGCCCTGGGCCCCAGGCACACTGCAGCTGCGAAAGGCATCCCAAGGGGAGCGCAAAAGTGACGCAACTTGGCTGCCACCACTGATATTTCCATGAGACCATCCCGAACCATAGCTTGATTTTCCTTCCTAGGGTTAAGGTTTGAGTTACGCCTAGGGTAAGGGTTCTATTAACCAGAAAGCCCTGAGTTCCAAGAACACAGCAGCTGCGAAGGACTAGCCAAGAAGAGCGCAAAAGTACCACAACATGCCTGCCTCCACAGCTTTTTCCTTGGGGACATGCCTAATTCCTGGCTGATTTGCCTTTCTCGTCATAGGGTTGGGGTTCGGCCTAGGGCTAGGATTTTTAAAAGCAGGAAGCCCTGAGTTCCAGGCACACTGGAGCTGTGAAAGGCATCCAAAAGGGATTGCAAAAGTGCCACAACATGGCTGCTTTCACGGCTTTTTCCTTGGCAAGACGCCTAACACCAGGCTGACTTACCTTCCCAGGGTTACTATTAGGCTTAAGCCTAGGGCTACGATTTTTAAAACTAGGAAGCCCTTAGCTCCAGGCACACTGCAGCTGTTCAAGGCATCCCAAGGGGAGTACAAAAGTGCAACAACATGGCAGCTTTCACAGCTTTTTCCTTGGCACCATCCCTATACCTAGGCTGATTTATCTGCCTAGGGTTAGGGTTAGGGTTCAGCCTAGGGCTTGAATTTCTTTAACCAGGAAGCCCTGAGTTCCAGGCTTACTTCATCTGCCAAAGGCATCCCAAAGGGAGTGCAGAAGTGCCACAACATGGCTGCTTTCACGGCTTTTCCCTTAGGAAGAACCCTAATACCCGGCTGATTTACCTTCCTAGGGTTACTGTTAGGCTTAGGCCTAGGACTTTTAAAACCAGGAAGCCCTGGGCTCCAGGCACACTGCAGCTGCAAAAGGCATCCCAAGGGGAGCGCAAAAGTGACGCAACTTGGCTGCCACCACTGATATTTCCATGAGACCATCCCGAACCATAGGTTGATTTTCCTTCCTAGGGTTAAGGTTTGAGTTACGCCTAGGGTAAGGGTCTATTAACCAGAAAGCCCTGAGTTCCAAGAACACAGCAGCTGCGAAGGACTAGCCAAGAAGAGCGCAAAAGTACCACAACATGCCTGCCTCCACAGCTTTTTCCTTGGGGACATGCCTAATTCCTGGCTGATTTGCCTTTCTCGTCTTAGGGTTGCGGTTCGGCCTAGGGCCAGGATTTTTAAAAGCAGGAAGCCCTGAGTTCCAGGCACACTGCAGCTGTGAAAGGCATCCAAAAGGGAGTGCAAAAGTGCCACAACATGGCTGCTTTCACGGCTTTTTCCTTGGCACCATCCCTATACCTAGGCTGATTTATCTGCCTAGGGTTAGGGTTAGGGTTCAGCCTAGGGCTTGGATTTCTTTAACCAGGAAGCCCTGAGTTCCAGGCTTACTTCATCTGCCAAAGGCATCCCAAAGGGAGTGCAGAAGTGCCACAACATGGCTGCTTTCATGGCTTTTTCCTTGGCAAGAAGCCTAAAATCAGGCTGATGTACCTTCCCAGGGTTACTGTTAGGCTTAGGCCTAGGGCTAGGATTTTTGAAACTAGGAAGCCCTTAGCTCCAGGCACACTGCAGCTGCGAAAGGCATCCCAAGGGGACTACAAAAGTGCAACAACATGGCTGCTTTCACGGCTTTTCCCTTAGGAAGAACCCTAATACCCGGCTGATTTACCTTCCTAGGGTTACTGTTAGGCTTAGGCCTAGGACTTTTAAAACCAGGAAGCCCTGGGCTCCAGGCACACTGCAGCTGCGAAAGGCATCCCAAGGGGAGCGCAAAAGTGACGCAACTTGGCTGCCACCACTGATATTTCCATGAGACCATCCCGAACCATAGGTTGATTTTCCTTCCTAGGGTTAAGGTTTGAGTTACGCCTAGGGTAAGGGTTCTATTAACCAGAAAGCCCTGAGTTCCAAGAACACAGCAGCTGCGAAGGACTAGCCAAGAAGAGCGCAAAAGTACCACAACATGCCTGCCTCCACAGCTTTTTCCTTGGGGACATGCCTAATTCCTGGCTGATTTGCCTTTCTCGTCTTAGGGTTGGGGTTCGGCCTAGGGCTAGGATTTTTAAAAGCAGGAAGCCCTGAGTTCCAGGCACACTGGAGCTGTGAAAGGCATCCAAAAGGGAGTGCAAAAGTGCCACAACATGGCTGCTTTCACGGCTTTTTCCTTGGCAAGAAGCCTAACACCAGGCTGATTTGCCTTCCCAGGGTTACTGTTAGGCTTAGGCCTAGGGCTAGGATTTTTAAAACTAGGAAGCCCTGGGCTCCAGGCACACTGCAG
Organism: Ammospiza caudacuta; assembly: GCF_027887145.1. Lineage (NCBI taxonomy): Eukaryota > Metazoa > Chordata > Aves > Passeriformes > Passerellidae > Ammospiza > Ammospiza caudacuta. The sequence continues at coordinate 47,122 of NW_026682981.1, forward strand.
CTGTTCAAGGCATCCCAAGGGGAGTACAAAAGTGCAACAACATGGCAGCTTTCACAGCTTTTTCCTTGGCACCATCCCTATACCTAGGCTGATTTATCTGCCTAGGGTTAGGGTTAGGGTTCAGCCTAGGGCTTGAATTTTTTTTAACCAGGAAGCCCTGAGTTCCAGGCTTACTTCATCTGCCAAAGGCATCCCAAAGGGAGTGCAGAAGTGCCACAACATGGCTGCTTTCACGGCTTTTCCCTTAGGAAGAAGCCTAATACCCGGCTGATTTACCTTCCTAGGGTTACTGTTAGGCTTAGGCCTAGGACTTTTAAAACCAGGAAGCCCTGGGCTCCAGGCACACTGCAGCTGTGAAAGGCATCCCAAGGGCAGCGCAAAAGTGACGCAACTTGGCTGCCACCACTGATATTTCCATGAGACCATCCCGAACCATAGGATGATTTTCCTTCCTAGGGTTAAGGTTTGAGTTACGCCTAGGGTAAGGGTTCTATTAACCAGAAAGCCCTGAGTTCCAAGAACACAGCAGCTGCGAAGGACTAGCCAAGAAGAGCGCAAAAGTACCACAACATGCCTGCCTCCACAGCTTTTTCCTTGGGGACATGCCTAATTCCTGGCTGATTTGCCTTTCTCGTCTTAGGGTTGGGGTTCGGCCTAGGGCTAGGATTTTTAAAATCAGGAAGCCCTGAGTTCCAGGCACACTGGAGCTGTGAAAGGCATCCAAAAGGGAGTGCAAAAGTGCCACAACATGGCTGCTTTCACGGCTTTTTCCTTGGCAAGAAGCCTAACATCAGGCTGATTTACCTTCCCAGGGTTACTGTTAGGCTTAGGCCTAGGGCTAGGATTTTTGAAACTAGGAAGCCCTGGGCTCCAGGCACACTGCAGCTGTTCAAGGCATCCCAAGGGGAGTACAAAAGTGCAACAACATGGCAGCTTTCACAGCTTTTTCCTTGGCACCATCCCTATACCTAGGCTGATTTATCTGCCTAGGGTTAGGGTTAGGGTTCAGCCTAGGGCTTGGATTTCTTTAACCAGGAAGCCCTGAGTTCCAGGCTTACTTCATCTGCCAAAGGCATCCCAAAGGGAGTGCAGAAGTGCCACAACATGGCTGCTTTCACGGCTTTTTCCTTGGCAAGAAGCCTAACATCAGGCTGATTTACTTTCCCAGGGTTACTGTTAGGCTTAGGCCTAGGGCTAGGATTTTTGAAACTAGGAAGCCCTTAGCTCCAGGCACACTGCAGCTGTTCAAGGCATCCCAAGGGGAGTACAAAAGTGCAACAACATGGCAGCTTTCACAGCTTTTTCCTTGGCACCATCCCTATACCTGGGCTGATTTATCTGCCTAGGGTTAGGGTTAGGGTTCAGCCTAGGGCTTGAATTTTTTTTACCAGGAAGCCCTGAGTTCCAGGCTTACTTCATCTGCCAAAGGCATCCCAAAGGGAGTGCAGAAGTGCCACAACATGGCTGCTTTCACGGCTTTTCCCTTAGGAAGAACCCTAATACCCGGCTGATTTACCTTCCTAGGGTTACTGTTAGGCTTAGGCCTAGGACTTTTAAAACCAGGAAGCCCTGGGCTCCAGGCACACTGCAGCTGCGAAAGGCATCCAAAGGGGAGCGCAAAAGTGACGCAACTTGGCTGCCACCACTGATATTTCCATGAGACCATCCCGAACCATAGGCTGATTTTCCTTCCTAGGGTTAAGGTTTGAGTTACGCCTAGGGTAAGGGTTCTATTAACCAGAAAGCCCTGAGTTCCAAGAACACAGCAGCTGCGAAGGACTAGCCAAGAAGAGCGCAAAAGTACCACAACATGCCTGCCTCCACAGCTTTTTCCTTGGGGACATGCCTAATTCCTGGCTGATTTGCCTTTCTCGTCTTAGGGTTGGGGTTCGGCCTAGGGCTAGGATTTTTAAAAGCAGGAAGCCCTGAGTTCCAGGCACACTGGAGCTGTGAAAGGCATCCAAAAGGGATTGCAAAAGTGCCACAACATGGCTGCTTTCACGGCTTGTTCCTTGGCAAGACGCCTAACACCAGGCTGACTTACCTTCCCAGGGTTACTATTAGGCTTAGGCCTAGGGCTAGGATTTTTAAAACTAGGAAGCCCTGGGCTCCAGGCACACTGCAGCTGTTCAAGGCATCCCAAGGGGAGTACAAAAGTGCAACAACATGGCAGCTTTCACAGCTTTTTCCTTGGCACCATCCCTATACCTAGGCTGATTTATCTGCCTAGGGTTAGGGTTAGGGTTCAGCCTAGGGCTTGGATTTCTTTAACCAGGAAGCCCTGAGTTCCAGGCTTACTTCATCTGCCAAAGGCATCCCAAAGGGAGTGCAGAAGTGCCACAACATGGCTGCTTTCACGGCTTTTCCCTTAGGAAGAGCCCTAATACCCGGCTGATTTACCTTCCTAGGGTTACTGTTAGGCTTAGGCCTAGGTCTTTTAAAACCAGGAAGCCCTGGGCTCCAGGCACACTGCAGCTGCAAAAGGCATCCCAAGGGGAGCGCAAAAGTGACGCAACTTGGCTGCCACCACTGATATTTCCATGAGACCATCCCGAACCATAGGTTGATTTTCCTTCCTAGGGTTAAGGTTTGAGTTACGCCTAGGGTAAGGGTCTATTAACCAGAAAGCCCTGAGTTCCAAGAACACAGCAGCTGCGAAGGACTAGCCAAGAAGAGCGCAAAAGTACCACAACATGCCTGCCTCCACAGCTTTTTCCTTGGGGACATGCCTAATTCCTGGCTGATTTGCCTTTCTCGTCTTAGGGTTGGGGTTCGGCCTAGGGCTAGGATTTTTAAAAGCAGGAAGCCCTGAGTTCCAGGCACACTGGAGCTGTGAAAGGCATCCAAAAGGGAGTGCAAAAGTGCCACAACATGGCTGCTTTCACGGCTTTTTCCTTGGCAAGAAGCCTAACACCAGGCTGATTTGCCTTCCCAGGGTTACTGTTAGGCTTAGGCCTAGGGCTAGGATTTTTAAAACTAGGAAGCCCTGGGCTCCAGGCACACTGCAGCTGTTCAAGGCATCCCAAGGGGAGTACAAAAGTGCAACAACATGGCAGCTTTCACAGCTTTTTCCTTGGCACCATCCCTATACCTAGGCTGATTTATCTGCCTAGGGTTAGGGTTAGGGTTCAGCCTAGGGCTTGAATTTTTTTTAACCAGGAAGCCCTGAGTTCCAGGCTTACTTCATCTGCCAAAGGCATCCCAAAGGGAGTGCAGAAGTGCCACAACATGGCTGCTTTCACGGCTTTTCCCTTAGGAAGAACCCTAATACCCGGCTGATTTACCTTCCTAGGGTTACTGTTAGGCTTAGGCCTAGGACTTTTAAAACCAGGAAGCCCTGGGCTCCAGGCACACTGCAGCTGTGAAAGGCATCCCAAGGGGAGCGCAGAAGTGACGCAACTTGGCTGCCACCACTGATATTTCCATGAGACCATCCCGAACCATAGGTTGATTTTCCTTCCTAGGGTTAAGGTTTGAGTTACGCCTAGGGTAAGGGTTCTATTAACCAGAAAGCCCTGAGTTCCAAGAACACAGCAGCTGCGAAGGACTAGCCAAGAAGAGCGCAAAAGTACCACAACATGCCTGCCTCCACAGCTTTTTCCTTGGGGACATGCCTAATTCCTGGCTGATTTGCCTTTCTCGTCTTAGGGTTGGGGTTCGGCCTAGGGCTAGGATTTTTAAAAGCAGGAAGCCCTGAGTTCCAGGCACACTGGAGCTGTGAAAGGCATCCAAAAGGGAGTGCAAAAGTGCCACAACATGGCTGCTTTCACGGCTTTTTCCTTGGCAAGAAGCCTAACATCAGGCTGATTTACTTTCCCAGGGTTACTGTTAGGCTTAGGCCTAGGGCTAGGATTTTTGAAACTAGGAAGCCCTTAGCTCCAGGCACACTGCAGCTGTTCAAGGCATCCCAAGGGGAGTACAAAAGTGCAACAACATGGCAGCTTTCACAGCTTTTTCCTTGGCACCATCCCTATACCTAGGCTGATTTATCTGCCTAGGGTTAGGGTTAGGGTTCAGCCTAGGGCTTGGATTTTTAAAAGCAGGAAGCCCTGAGTTCCAGGCTTACTTCATCTGCCAAAGGCATCCCAAAGGGAGTGCAGAAGTGCCACAACATGGCTGCTTTCACGGCTTTTTCCTTGGCAAGAAGCCTAACATCAGGCTGATTTACTTTCCCAGGGTTACTCTTAGGCTTAGGCCTAGGGCTAGGATTTTTGAAACTAGGAAGCCCTTAGCTCCAGGCACACTGCAGCTGTTCAAGGCATCCCAAGGGGAGTACAAAAGTGCAACAACATGGCAGCTTTCACAGCTTTTTCCTTGGCACCATCCCTATACCTGGGCTGATTTATCTGCCTAGGGTTAGGGTTAGGGTTCAGCCTAGGGCTTGAATTTTTTTTACCAGGAAGCCCTGAGTTCCAGGCTTACTTCATCTGCCAAAGGCATCCCAAAGGGAGTGCAGAAGTGCCACAACATGGCTGCTTTCACGGCTTTTCCCTTAGGAAGAACCCTAATACCCGGCTGATTTACCTTCCTAGGGTTACTGTTAGGCTTAGGCCTAGGACTTTTAAAACCAGGAAGCCCTGGGCTCCAGGCACACTGCAGCTGCGAAAGGCATCCAAAGGGGAGCGCAAAAGTGACGCAACTTGGCTGCCACCACTGATATTTCCATGAGACCATCCCGAACCATAGGCTGATTTTCCTTCCTAGGGTTAAGGTTTGAGTTACGCCTAGGGTAAGGGTTCTATTAACCAGAAAGCCCTGAGTTCCAAGAACACAGCAGCTGCGAAGGACTAGCCAAGAAGAGCGCAAAAGTACCACAACATGCCTGCCTCCACAGCTTTTTCCTTGGGGACATGCCTAATTCCTGGCTGATTTGCCTTTCTCGTCTTAGGGTTGGGGTTCGGCCTAGGGCTAGGATTTTTAAAAGCAGGAAGCCCTGAGTTCCAGGCACACTGGAGCTGTGAAAGGCATCCAAAAGGGAGTGCAGAAGTGCCACAACATGGCTGCTTTCACGGCTTGTTCCTTGGCAAGACGCCTAACACCAGGCTGACTTACCTTCCCAGGGTTACTATTAGGCTTAGGCCTAGGGCTAGGATTTTTAAAACTAGGAAGCCCTTAGCTCCAGGCACACTGCAGCTGTTCAAGGCATCCCAAGGGGAGTACAAAAGTGCAACAACATGGCAGCTTTCACAGCTTTTTCCTTGGCACCATCCCTATACCTAGGCTGATTTATCTGCCTAGGGTTAGGGTTAGGGTTCAGCCTAGGGCTTGAATTTCTTTAACCAGGAAGCCCTGAGTTCCAGGCTTACTTCATCTGCCAAAGGCATCCCAAAGGGAGTGCAGAAGTGCCACAACATGGCTGCTTTCACGGCTTTTCCCTTAGGAAGAACCCTAATACCCGGCTGATTTACCTTCCTAGGGTTACTGTTAGGCTTAGGCCTAGGACTTTTAAAACCAGGAAGCCCTGGGCTCCAGGCACACTGCAGCTGCAAAAGGCATCCCAAGGGGAGCGCAAAAGTGACGCAACTTGGCTGCCACCACTGATATTTCCATGAGACCATCCCGAACCATAGGATGATTTTCCTTCCTAGGGTTAAGGTTTGAGTTACGCCTAGGGTAAGGGTTCTATTAACCAGAAAGCCCTGAGTTCCAAGAACACAGCAGCTGCGAAGGACTAGCCAAGAAGAGCGCAAAAGTACCACAACATGCCTGCCTCCACAGCTTTTTCCTTGGGGACATGCCTAATTCCTGGCTGATTTGCCTTTCTCGTCTTAGGGTTGGGGTTCGGCCTAGGGCTAGGATTTTTAAAATCAGGAAGCCCTGAGTTCCAGGCACACTGCAGCTGTGAAAGGCATCCAAAAGGGAGTGCAAAAGTGCCACAACATGGCTGCTTTCACGGCTTTTTCCTTGGCAAGAAGCCTAACATCAGGCTGATTTACTTTCCCAGGGTTACTGTTAGGCTTAGGCCTAGGGCTAGGATTTTTGAAACTAGGAAGCCCTGGGCTCCAGGCACACTGCAGCTGTTCAAGGCATCCCAAGGGGAGTACAAAAGTGCAACAACATGGCAGCTTTCACAGCTTTTTCCTTGGCACCATCCCTATACCTAGGCTGATTTATCTGCCTAGGGTTAGGGTTAGGGTTCAGCCTAGGGCTTGGATTTCTTTAACCAGGAAGCCCTGAGTTCCAGGCTTACTTCATCTGCCAAAGGCATCCCAAAGGGAGTGAAGAAGTGCCACAACATGGCTGCTTTCACGGCTTTTTCCTTGGCAAGAAGCCTAACATCAGGCTGATTTACTTTCCCAGGGTTACTGTTAGGCTTAGGCCTAGGGCTAGGATTTTTGAAACTAGGAAGCCCTTAGCTCCAGGCACACTGCAGCTGTTCAAGGCATCCCAAGGGGAGTACAAAAGTGCAACAACATGGCAGCTTTCACAGCTTTTTCCTTGGCACCATCCCTATACCTGGGCTGATTTATCTGCCTAGGGTTAGGGTTAGGGTTCAGCCTAGGGCTTGAATTTTTTTTACCAGGAAGCCCTGAGTTCCAGGCTTACTTCATCTGCCAAAGGCATCCCAAAGGGAGTGCAGAAGTGCCACAACATGGCTGCTTTCACGGCTTTTCCCTTAGGAAGAACCCTAATACCCGGCTGATTTACCTTCCTAGGGTTACTGTTAGGCTTAGGCCTAGGACTTTTAAAACCAGGAAGCCCTGGGCTCCAGGCACACTGCAGCTGCGAAAGGCATCCAAAGGGGAGCGCAAAAGTGACGCAACTTGGCTGCCACCACTGATATTTCCATGAGACCATCCCGAACCATAGGCTGATTTTCCTTCCTAGGGTTAAGGTTTGAGTTACGCCTAGGGTAAGGGTTCTATTAACCAGAAAGCCCTGAGTTCCAAGAACACAGCAGCTGCGAAGGACTAGCCAAGAAGAGCGCAAAAGTACCACAACATGCCTGCCTCCACAGCTTTTTCCTTGGGGACATGCCTAATTCCTGGCTGATTTGCCTTTCTCGTCATAGGGTTGGGGTTCGGCCTAGGGCTAGGATTTTTAAAAGCAGGAAGCCCTGAGTTCCAGGCACACTGGAGCTGTGAAAGGCATCCAAAAGGGAGTGCAGAAGTGCCACAACATGGCTGCTTTCACGGCTTGTTCCTTGGCAAGACGCCTAACACCAGGCTGACTTACCTTCCCAGGGTTACTATTAGGCTTAGGCCTAGGGCTAGGATTTTTAAAACTAGGAAGCCCTTAGCTCCAGGCACACTGCAGCTGTTCAAGGCATCCCAAGGGGAGTACAAAAGTGCAACAACATGGCAGCTTTCACAGCTTTTTCCTTGGCACCATCCCTATACCTAGGCTGATTTATCTGCCTAGGGTTAGGGTTAGGGTTCAGCCTAGGGCTTGGATTTCTTTAACCAGGAAGCCCTGAGTTCCAGGCTTACTTCATCTGCCAAAGGCATCCCAAAGGGAGTGCAGAAGTGCCACAACATGGCTGCTTTCACGGCTTTTCCCTTAGGAAGAACCCTAATACCCGGCTGATTTACCTTCCTAGGGTTACTGTTAGGCTTAGGCCTAGGACTTTTAAAACCAGGAAGCCCTGGGCTCCAGGCACACTGCAGCTGCAAAAGGCATCCCAAGGAGAGCGCAAAAGTGACGCAACTTGGCTGCCACCACTGATATTTCCATGAGACCATCCCGAACCATAGGCTGATTTTCCTTCCTAGGGTTAAGGTTTGAGTTACGCCTAGGGTAAGGGTTCTATTAACCAGAAAGCCCTGAGTTCCAAGAACACAGCAGCTGCGAAGGACTAGCCAAGAAGAGCGCAAAAGTACCACAACATGCCTGCCTCCACAGCTTTTTCCTTGGGGACATGCCTAATTCCTGGCTGATTTGCCTTTCTCGTCATAGGGTTGGGGTTCGGCCTAGGGCTAGGATTTTTAAAAGCAGGAAGCCCTGAGTTCCAGGCACACTGGAGCTGTGAAAGGCATCCAAAAGGGAGTGCAAAAGTGCCACAACATGGCTGCTTTCACGGCTTTTTCCTTGGCAAGAAGCCTAACACCAGGCTGACTTACCTTCCCAGGGTTACTATTAGGCTTAGGCCTAGGGCTAGGATTTTTAAAACTAGGAAGCCCTTAGCTCCAGGCACACTGCAGCTGTTCAAGGCATCCCAAGGGGAGTACAAAAGTGCAACAACATGGCAGCTTTCACAGCTTTTTCCTTGGCACCATCCCTATACCTAGGCTGATTTATCTGCCTAGGGTTAGGGTTAGGGTTCAGCCTAGGGCTTGGATTTCTTTAACCAGGAAGCCCTGAGTTCCAGGCTTACTTCATCTGCCAAAGGCATCCCAAAGGGAGTGCAGAAGTGCCACAACATGGCTGCTTTCATGGCTTTTCCCTTAGGAAGAACCCTAATACCCGGCTGATTTACCTTCCTAGGGTTACTGTTAGGCTTAGGCCTAGGACTTTTAAAACCAGGAAGCCCTGGGCTCCAGGCACACTGCAGCTGCAAAAGGCATCCCAAGGAGAGCGCAAAAGTGACGCAACTTGGCTGCCACCACTGATATTTCCATGAGACCATCCCGAACCATAGGCTGATTTTCCTTCCTAGGGTTAAGGTTTGAGTTACGCCTAGGGTAAGGGTTCTATTAACCAGCAAGCCCTGAGTTCCAAGAACACAGCAGCTGCGAAGGACTAGCCAAGAAGAGCGCAAAAGTACCACAACATGCCTGCCTCCACAGCTTTTTCCTTGGGGACATGCCTAATTCCTGGCTGATTTGCCTTTCTCGTCTTAGGGTTGGGGTTCGGCCTAGGGCTAGGATTTTTAAAATCAGGAAGCCCTGAGTTCCAGGCACACTGGAGCTGTGAAAGGCATCCAAAAGGGAGTGCAAAAGTGCCACAACATGGCTGCTTTCACGGCTTTTTCCTTGGCAAGAAGCCTAACATCAGGCTGATTTACTTTCCCAGGGTTACTGTTAGGCTTAGGCCTAGGGCTAGGATTTTTGAAACTAGGAAGCCCTTAGCTCCAGGCACACTGCAGCTGTTCAAGGCATCCCAAGGGGAGTACAAAAGTGCAACAACATGGCAGCTTTCACAGCTTTTTCCTTGGCACCATCCCTATACCTAGGCTGATTTATCTGCCTAGGGTTAGGGTTAGGGTTCAGCCTAGGGCTTGGATTTCTTTAACCAGGAAGCCCTGAGTTCCAGGCTTACTTCATCTGCCAAAGGCATCCCAAAGGGAGTGCAGAAGTGCCACAACATGGCTGCTTTCACGGCTTTTTCCTTGGCAAGAAGCCTAACATCAGGCTGATTTACTTTCCCAGGGTTACTGTTAGGCTTAGGCCTAGGGCTAGGATTTTTGAAACTAGGAAGCCCTTAGCTCCAGGCACACTGCAGCTGTTCAAGGCATCCCAAGGGGAGTACAAAAGTGCAACAACATGGCAGCTTTCACAGCTTTTTCCTTGGCACCATCCCTATACCTGGGCTGATTTATCTGCCTAGGGTTAGGGTTAGGGTTCAGCCTAGGGCTTGAATTTTTTTTACCAGGAAGCCCTGAGTTCCAGGCTTACTTCATCTGCCAAAGGCATCCCAAAGGGAGTGCAGAAGTGCCACAACATGGCTGCTTTCACGGCTTTTCCCTTAGGAAGAACCCTAATACCCGGCTGATTTACCTTCCTAGGGTTACTGTTAGGCTTAGGCCTAGGACTTTTAAAACCAGGAAGCCCTGGGCTCCAGGCACACTGCAGCTGCAAAAGGCATCCCAAGGGGAGCGCAAAAGTGACGCAACTTGGCTGCCACCACTGATATTTCCATGAGACCATCCCGAACCATAGGCTGATTTTCCTTCCTAGGGTTAAGGTTTGAGTTACGCCTAGGGTAAGGGTTCTATTAACCAGAAAGCCCTGAGTTCCAAGAACACAGCAGCTGCGAAGGACTAGCCAAGAAGAGCGCAAAAGTACCACAACATGCCTGCCTCCACAGCTTTTTCCTTGGGGACATGCCTAATTCCTGGCTGATTTGCCTTTCTCGTCATAGGGTTGGGGTTCGGCTTAGGGCTAGGATTTTTAAAAGCAGGAAGCCCTGAGTTCCAGGCACACTGGAGCTGTGAAAGGCATCCAAAAGGGAGTGCAGAAGTGCCACAACATGGCTGCTTTCACGGCTTGTTCCTTGGCAAGACGCCTAACACCAGGCTGACATACCTTCCCAGGGTTACTATTAGGCTTAGGCCTAGGGCTAGGATTTTTAAAACTAGGAAGCCCTTAGCTCCAGGCACACTGCAGCTGTTCAAGGCATCCCAAGGGGAGTACAAAAGTGCAACAACATGGCAGCTTTCACAGCTTTTTCCTTGGCACCATCCCTATACCTAGGCTGATTTATCTGCCTAGGGTTAGGGTTAGGGTTCAGCCTAGGGCTTGAATTTCTTTAACCAGGAAGCCCTGAGTTCCAGGCTTACTTCATCTGCCAAAGGCATCCCAAAGGGAGTGCAGAAGTGCCACAACATGGCTGCTTTCACGGCTTTTCCCTTAGGAAGAACCCTAATACCCGGCTGATTTACCTTCCTAGGGTTACTGTTAGGCTTAGGCCTAGGACTTTTAAAACCAGGAAGCCCTGGGCTCCAGGCACACTGCAGCTGCAAAAGGCATCCCAAGGAGAGCGCAAAAGTGACGCAACTTGGCTGCCACCACTGATATTTCCATGAGACCATCCCGAACCATAGGCTGATTTTCCTTCCTAGGGTTAAGGTTTGAGTTACGCCTAGGGTAAGGGTTCTATTAACCAGCAAGCCCTGAGTTCCAAGAACACAGCAGCTGCGAAGGACTAGCCAAGAAGAGCGCAAAAGTACCACAACATGCCTGCCTCCACAGCTTTTTCCTTGGGGACATGCCTAATTCCTGGCTGATTTGCCTTTCTCGTCTTAGGGTTGGGGTTCGGCCTAGGGCTAGGATTTTTAAAATCAGGAAGCCCTGAGTTCCAGGCACACTGGAGCTGTGAAAGGCATCCAAAAGGGAGTGCAAAAGTGCCACAACATGGCTGCTTTCACGGCTTTTTCCTTGGCAAGAAGCCTAACATCAGGCTGATTTACTTTCCCAGGGTTACTGTTAGGCTTAGGCCTAGGGCTAGGATTTTTGAAACTAGGAAGCCCTTAGCTCCAGGCACACTGCAGCTGTTCAAGGCATCCCAAGGGGAGTACAAAAGTGCAACAACATGGCAGCTTTCACAGCTTTTTCCTTGGCACCATCCCTATACCTAGGCTGATTTATCTGCCTAGGGTTAGGGTTAGGGTTCAGCCTAGGGCTTGGATTTCTTTAACCAGGAAGCCCTGAGTTCCAGGCTTACTTCATCTGCCAAAGGCATCCCAAAGGGAGTGCAGAAGTGCCACAACATGGCTGCTTTCACGGCTTTTTCCTTGGCAAGAAGCCTAACATCAGGCTGATTTACTTTCCCAGGGTTACTGTTAGGCTTAGGCCTAGGGCTAGGATTTTTGAAACTAGGAAGCCCTTAGCTCCAGGCACACTGCAGCTGTTCAAGGCATCCCAAGGGGAGTACAAAAGTGCAACAACATGGCAGCTTTCACAGCTTTTTCCTTGGCACCATCCCTATACCTAGGCTGATTTATCTGCCTAGGGTTAGGGTTAGGGTTCAGCCTAGGGCTTGAATTTCTTTAACCAGGAAGCCCTGAGTTCCAGGCTTACTTCATCTGCCAAAGGCATCCCAAAGGGAGTGCAGAAGTGCCACAACATGGCTGCTTTCACGGCTTTTCCCTTAGGAAGAACCCTAATACCCGGCTGATTTACCTTCCTAGGGTTACTGTTAGGCTTAGGCCTAGGACTTTTAAAACCAGGAAGCCCTGGGCTCCAGGCACACTGCAGCTGCGAAAGGCATCCCAAGGGGAGCGCAAAAGTGACGCAACTTGGCTGCCACCACTGATATTTCCATGAGACCATCCCGAACCATAGGCTGATTTTCCTTCCTAGGGTTAAGGTTTGAGTTACGCCTAGGGTAAGGGTTCTATTAACCAGAAAGCCCTGAGTTCCAAGAACACAGCAGCTGCGAAGGACTAGCCAAGAAGAGCGCAAAAGTACCACAACATGCCTGCCTCCACAGCTTTTTCCTTGGGGACATGCCTAATTCCTGGCTGATTTGCCTTTCTCGTCATAGGGTTGGGGTTCGGCCTAGGGCTAGGATTTTTAAAAGCAGGAAGCCCTGAGTTCCAGGCACACTGGAGCTGTGAAAGGCATCCAAAAGGGAGTGCAGAAGTGCCACAACATGGCTGCTTTCACGGCTTGTTCCTTGGCAAGACGCCTAACACCAGGCTGACTTACCTTCCCAGGGTTACTATTAGGCTTAGGCCTAGGGCTAGGATTTTTAAAACTAGGAAGCCCTTAGCTCCAGGCACACTGCAGCTGTTCAAGGCATCCCAAGGGGAGTACAAAAGTGCAACAACATGGCAGCTTTCACAGCTTTTTCCTTGGCACCATCCCTATACCTAGGCTGATTTATCTGCCTAGGGTTAGGGTTAGGGTTCAGCCTAGGGCTTGAATTTCTTTAACCAGGAAGCCCTGAGTTCCAGGCTTACTTCATCTGCCAAAGGCATCCCAAAGGGAGTGCAGAAGTGCCACAACATGGCTGCTTTCACGGCTTTTCCCTTAGGAAGAGCCCTAATACCCGGCTGATTTACCTTCCTAGGGTTACTGTTAGGCTTAGGCCTAGGACTTTTAAAACCAGGAAGCCCTGGGCTCCAGGCACACTGCAGCTGCAAAAGGCATCCCAAGGGGAGCGCAAAAGTGACGCAACTTGGCTGCCACCACTGATATTTCCATGAGACCATCCCGAACCATAGGTTGATTTTCCTTCCTAGGGTTAAGGTTTGAGTTACGCCTAGGGTAAGGGTCTATTAACCAGAAAGCCCTGAGTTCCAAGAACACAGCAGCTGCGAAGGACTAGCCAAGAAGAGCGCAAAAGTACCACAACATGCCTGCCTCCACAGCTTTTTCCTTGGGGACATGCCTAATTCCTGGCTGATTTGCCTTTCTCGTCTTAGGGTTGGGGTTCGGCCTAGGGCTAGGATTTTTAAAAGCAGGAAGCCCTGAGTTCCAGGCACACTGGAGCTGTGAAAGGCATCCAAAAGGGAGTGCAAAAGTGCCACAACATGGCTGCTTTCACGGCTTTTTCCTTGGCAAGAAGCCTAACACCAGGCTGATTTGCCTTCCCAGGGTTACTGTTAGGCTTAGGCCTAGGGCTAGGATTTTTAAAACTAGGAAGCCCTGGGCTCCAGGCACACTGCAGCTGTTCAAGGCATCCCAAGGGGAGTACAAAAGTGCAACAACATGGCAGCTTTCACAGCTTTTTCCTTGGCACCATCCCTATACCTAGGCTGATTTATCTGCCTAGGGTTAGGGTTAGGGTTCAGCCTAGGGCTTGGATTTCTTTAACCAGGAAGCCCTGAGTTCCAGGCTTACTTCATCTGCCAAAGGCATCCCAAAGGGAGTGCAGAAGTGCCACAACATGGCTGCTTTCACGGCTTTTCCCTTAGGAAGAACCCTAATACCCGGCTGATTTACCTTCCTAGGGTTACTGTTAGGCTTAGGCCTAGGACTTTTAAAACCAGGAAGCCCTGGGCTCCAGGCACACTGCAGCTGCAAAAGGCATCCCAAGGAGAGCGCAAAAGTGACGCAACTTGGCTGCCACCACTGATATTTCCATGAGACCATCCCGAAACATAGGCTGATTTTCCTTCCTAGGGTTAAGGTTTGAGTTACGCCTAGGGTAAGGGTTCTATTAACCAGAAAGCCCTGAGTTCCAAGAACACAGCAGCTGCGAAGGACTAGCCAAGAAGAGCGCAAAAGTACCACAACATGCCTGCCTCCACAGCTTTTTCCTTGGGGACATGCCTAATTCCTGGCTGATTTGCCTTTCTCGTCATAGGGTTGGGGTTCGGCCTAGGGCTAGGATTTTTAAAAGCAGGAAGCCCTGAGTTCCAGGCACACTGGAGCTGTGAAAGGCATCCAAAAGGGAGTGCAGAAGTGCCACAACATGGCTGCTTTCACGGCTTGTTCCTTGGCAAGACGCCTAACACCAGGCTGACTTACCTTCCCAGGGTTACTATTAGGCTTAGGCCTAGGGCTAGGATTTTTAAAACTAGGAAGCCCTTAGCTCCAGGCACACTGCAGCTGTTCAAGGCATCCCAAGGGGAGTACAAAAGTGCAACAACATGGCAGCTTTCACAGCTTTTTCCTTGGCACCATCCCTATACCTAGGCTGATTTATCTGCCTAGGGTTAGGGTTAGGGTTCAGCCTAGGGCTTGGATTTCTTTAACCAGGAAGCCCTGAGTTCCAGGCTTACTTCATCTGCCAAAGGCATCCCAAAGGGAGTGCAGAAGTGCCACAACATGGCTGCTTTCATGGCTTTTCCCTTAGGAAGAACCCTAATACCCGGCTGATTTACCTTCCTTAGGTTACTGTTAGGCTTAGGCCTAGGACTTTTAAAACCAGGAAGCCCTGGGCTCCAGGCACACTGCAGCTGCAAAAGGCATCCCAAGGAGAGCGCAAAAGTGACGCAACTTGGCTGCCACCACTGATATTTCCATGAGACCATCCCGAACCATAGGCTGATTTTCCTTCCTAGGGTTAAGGTTTGAGTTACGCCTAGGGTAAGGGTTCTATTAACCAGCAAGCCCTGAGTTCCAAGAACACAGCAGCTGCGAAGGACTAGCCAAGAAGAGCGCAAAAGTACCACAACATGCCTGCCTCCACAGCTTTTTCCTTGGGGACATGCCTAATTCCTGGCTGATTTGCCTTTCTCGTCTTAGGGTTGGGGTTCGGCCTAGGGCTAGGATTTTTAAAATCAGGAAGCCCTGAGTTCCAGGCACACTGGAGCTGTGAAAGGCATCCAAAAGGGAGTGCAAAAGTGCCACAACATGGCTGCTTTCACGGCTTTTTCCTTGGCAAGAAGCCTAACATCAGGCTGATTTACTTTCCCAGGGTTACTGTTAGGCTTAGGCCTAGGGCTAGGATTTTTGAAACTAGGAAGCCCTTAGCTCCAGGCACACTGCAGCTGTTCAAGGCATCCCAAGGGGAGTACAAAAGTGCAACAACATGGCAGCTTTCACAGCTTTTTCCTTGGCACCATCCCTATACCTAGGCTGATTTATCTGCCTAGGGTTAGGGTTAGGGTTCAGCCTAGGGCTTGGATTTCTTTAACCAGGAAGCCCTGAGTTCCAGGCTTACTTCATCTGCCAAAGGCATCCCAAAGGGAGTGCAGAAGTGCCACAACATGGCTGCTTTCACGGCTTTTTCCTTGGCAAGAAGCCTAACATCAGGCTGATTTACTTTCCCAGGGTTACTGTTAGGCTTAGGCCTAGGGCTAGGATTTTTGAAACTAGGAAGCCCTTAGCTCCAGGCACACTGCAGCTGTTCAAGGCATCCCAAGGGGAGTACAAAAGTGCAACAACATGGCAGCTTTCACAGCTTTTTCCTTGGCACCATCCCTATACCTGGGCTGATTTATCTGCCTAGGGTTAGGGTTAGGGTTCAGCCTAGGGCTTGAATTTTTTTTACCAGGAAGCCCTGAGTTCCAGGCTTACTTCATCTGCCAAAGGCATCCCAAAGGGAGTGCAGAAGTGCCACAACATGGCTGCTTTCACGGCTTTTCCCTTAGGAAGAACCCTAATACCCGGCTGATTTACCTTCCTAGGGTTACTGTTAGGCTTAGGCCTAGGACTTTTAAAACCAGGAAGCCCTGGGCTCCAGGCACACTGCAGCTGCAAAAGGCATCCCAAGGGGAGCGCAAAAGTGACGCAACTTGGCTGCCACCACTGATATTTCCATGAGACCATCCCGAACCATAGGCTGATTTTCCTTCCTAGGGTTAAGGTTTGAGTTACGCCTAGGGTAAGGGTTCTATTAACCAGAAAGCCCTGAGTTCCAAGAACACAGCAGCTGCGAAGGACTAGCCAAGAAGAGCGCAAAAGTACCACAACATGCCTGCCTCCACAGCTTTTTCCTTGGGGACATGCCTAATTCCTGGCTGATTTGCCTTTCTCGTCATAGGGTTGGGGTTCGGCTTAGGGCTAGGATTTTTAAAAGCAGGAAGCCCTGAGTTCCAGGCACACTGGAGCTGTGAAAGGCATCCAAAAGGGAGTGCAGAAGTGCCACAACATGGCTGCTTTCACGGCTTGTTCCTTGGCAAGACGCCTAACACCAGGCTGACATACCTTCCCAGGGTTACTATTAGGCTTAGGCCTAGGGCTAGGATTTTTAAAACTAGGAAGCCCTTAGCTCCAGGCACACTGCAGCTGTTCAAGGCATCCCAAGGGGAGTACAAAAGTGCAACAACATGGCAGCTTTCACAGCTTTTTCCTTGGCACCATCCCTATACCTAGGCTGATTTATCTGCCTAGGGTTAGGGTTAGGGTTCAGCCTAGGGCTTGAATTTCTTTAACCAGGAAGCCCTGAGTTCCAGGCTTACTTCATCTGCCAAAGGCATCCCAAAGGGAGTGCAGAAGTGCCACAACATGGCTGCTTTCACGGCTTTTCCCTTAGGAAGAACCCTAATACCCGGCTGATTTACCTTCCTAGGGTTACTGTTAGGCTTAGGCCTAGGACTTTTAAAACCAGGAAGCCCTGGGCTCCAGGCACACTGCAGCTGCAAAAGGCATCCCAAGGAGAGCGCAAAAGTGACGCAACTTGGCTGCCACCACTGATATTTCCATGAGACCATCCCGAACCATAGGCTGATTTTCCTTCCTAGGGTTAAGGTTTGAGTTACGCCTAGGGTAAGGGTTCTATTAACCAGCAAGCCCTGAGTTCCAAGAACACAGCAGCTGCGAAGGACTAGCCAAGAAGAGCGCAAAAGTACCACAACATGCCTGCCTCCACAGCTTTTTCCTTGGGGACATGCCTAATTCCTGGCTGATTTGCCTTTCTCGTGTTAGGGTTGGGGTTCGGCCTAGGGCTAGGATTTTTAAAATCAGGAAGCCCTGAGTTCCAGGCACACTGGAGCTGTGAAAGGCATCCAAAAGGGAGTGCAAAAGTGCCACAACATGGCTGCTTTCACGGCTTTTTCCTTGGCAAGAAGCCTAACATCAGGCTGATTTACTTTCCCAGGGTTACTGTTAGGCTTAGGCCTAGGGCTAGGATTTTTGAAACTAGGAAGCCCTTAGCTCCAGGCACACTGCAGCTGTTCAAGGCATCCCAAGGGGAGTACAAAAGTGCAACAACATGGCAGCTTTCACAGCTTTTTCCTTGGCACCATCCCTATACCTAGGCTGATTTATCTGCCTAGGGTTAGGGTTAGGGTTCAGCCTAGGGCTTGGATTTCTTTAACCAGGAAGCCCTGAGTTCCAGGCTTACTTCATCTGCCAAAGGCATCCCAAAGGGAGTGCAGAAGTGCCACAACATGGCTGCTTTCACGGCTTTTTCCTTGGCAAGAAGCCTAACATCAGGCTGATTTACTTTCCCAGGGTTACTGTTAGGCTTAGGCCTAGGGCTAGGATTTTTGAAACTAGGAAGCCCTTAGCTCCAGGCACACTGCAGCTGTTCAAGGCATCCCAAGGGGAGTACAAAAGTGCAACAACATGGCAGCTTTCACAGCTTTTTCCTTGGCACCATCCCTATACCTGGGCTGATTTATCTGCCTAGGGTTAGGGTTAGGGTTCAGCCTAGGGCTTGAATTTTTTTTACCAGGAAGCCCTGAGTTCCAGGCTTACTTCATCTGCCAAAGGCATCCCAAAGGGAGTGCAGAAGTGCCACAACATGGCTGCTTTCACGGCTTTTCCCTTAGGAAGAACCCTAATACCCGGCTGATTTACCTTCCTAGGGTTACTGTTAGGCTTAGGCCTAGGACTTTTAAAACCAGGAAGCCCTGGGCTCCAGGCACACTGCAGCTGCAAAAGGCATCCCAAAGGGAGCGCAAAAGTGACGCAACTTGGCTGCCACCACTGATATTTCCATGAGACCATCCCGAACCATAGGTTGATTTTCCTTCCTAGGGTTAAGGTTTGAGTTACGCCTAGGGTAAGGGTCTATTAACCAGAAAGCCCTGAGTTCCAAGAACACAGCAGCTGCGAAGGACTAGCCAAGAAGAGCGCAAAAGTACCACAACATGCCTGCCTCCACAGCTTTTTCCTTGGGGACATGCCTAATTCCTGGCTGATTTGCCTTTCTCGTCTTAGGGTTGGGGTTCGGCCTAGGGCTAGGATTTTTAAAAGCAGGAAGCCCTGAGTTCCAGGCACACTGGAGCTGTGAAAGGCATCCAAAAGGGAGTGCAAAAGTGCCACAACATGGCTGCTTTCACGGCTTTTTCCTTGGCAAGAAGCCTAACACCAGGCTGATTTGCCTTCCCAGGGTTACTGTTAGGCTTAGGCCTAGGGCTAGGATTTTTAAAACTAGGAAGCCCTGGGCTCCAGGCACACTGCAGCTGTTCAAGGCATCCCAAGGGGAGTACAAAAGTGCAACAACATGGCAGCTTTCACAGCTTTTTCCTTGGCACCATCCCTATACCTAGGCTGATTTATCTGCCTAGGGTTAGGGTTAGGGTTCAGCCTAGGGCTTGAATTTTTTTTAACCAGGAAGCCCTGAGTTCCAGGCTTACTTCATCTGCCAAAGGCATCCCAAAGGGAGTGCAGAAGTGCCACAACATGGCTGCTTTCACGGCTTTTCCCTTAGGAAGAACCCTAATACCCGGCTGATTTACCTTCCTAGGGTTACTGTTAGGCTTAGGCCTAGGACTTTTAAAACCAGGAAGCCCTGGGCTCCAGGCACACTGCAGCTGTGAAAGGCATCCCAAGGGGAGCGCAGAAGTGACGCAACTTGGCTGCCACCACTGATATTTCCATGAGACCATCCCGAACCATAGGTTGATTTTCCTTCCTAGGGTTAAGGTTTGAGTTACGCCTAGGGTAAGGGTTCTATTAACCAGAAAGCCCTGAGTTCCAAGAACACAGCAGCTGCGAAGGACTAGCCAAGAAGAGCGCAAAAGTACCACAACATGCCTGCCTCCACAGCTTTTTCCTTGGGGACATGCCTAATTCCTGGCTGATTTGCCTTTCTCGTCTTAGGGTTGGGGTTCGGCCTAGGACTAGGATTTTTAAAAGCAGGAAGCCCTGAGTTCCAGGCACACTGGAGCTGTGAAAGGCATCCAAAAGGGAGTGCAAAAGTGCCACAACATGGCTGCTTTCACGGCTTTTTCCTTGGCAAGAAGCCTAACATCAGGCTGATTTACTTTCCCAGGGTTACTGTTAGGCTTAGGCCTAGGGCTAGGATTTTTGAAACTAGGAAGCCCTTAGCTCCAGGCACACTGCAGCTGTTCAAGGCATCCCAAGGGGAGTACAAAAGTGCAACAACATGGCAGCTTTCACAGCTTTTTCCTTGGCACCATCCCTATACCTAGGCTGATTTATCTGCCTAGGGTTAGGGTTAGGGTTCAGCCTAGGGCTTGGATTTCTTTAACCAGGAAGCCCTGAGTTCCAGGCTTACTTCATCTGCCAAAGGCATCCCAAAGGGAGTGCAGAAGTGCCACAACATGGCTGCTTTCACG
Organism: Ammospiza caudacuta; assembly: GCF_027887145.1. Lineage (NCBI taxonomy): Eukaryota > Metazoa > Chordata > Aves > Passeriformes > Passerellidae > Ammospiza > Ammospiza caudacuta. Next base: position 66,644 of record NW_026682981.1, read on the forward strand.
GCTTTTTCCTTGGCAAGAAGCCTAACATCAGGCTGATTTACTTTCCCAGGGTTACTGTTAGGCTTAGGCCTAGGGCTAGGATTTTTGAAACTAGGAAGCCCTTAGCTCCAGGCACACTGCAGCTGTTCAAGGCATCCCAAGGGGAGTACAAAAGTGCAACAACATGGCAGCTTTCACAGCTTTTTCCTTGGCACCATCCCTATACCTGGGCTGATTTATCTGCCTAGGGTTAGGGTTAGGGTTCAGCCTAGGGCTTGAATTTTTTTTACCAGGAAGCCCTGAGTTCCAGGCTTACTTCATCTGCCAAAGGCATCCCAAAGGGAGTGCAGAAGTGCCACAACATGGCTGCTTTCACGGCTTTTCCCTTAGGAAGAACCCTAATACCCGGCTGATTTACCTTCCTAGGGTTACTGTTAGGCTTAGGCCTAGGACTTTTAAAACCAGGAAGCCCTGGGCTCCAGGCACACTGCAGCTGCGAAAGGCATCCAAAGGGGAGCGCAAAAGTGACGCAACTTGGCTGCCACCACTGATATTTCCATGAGACCATCCCGAACCATAGGCTGATTTTCCTTCCTAGGGTTAAGGTTTGAGTTACGCCTAGGGGAAGGGTTCTATTAACCAGAAAGCCCTGAGTTCCAAGAACACAGCAGCTGCGAAGGACTAGCCAAGAAGAGCGCAAAAGTACCACAACATGCCTGCCTCCACAGCTTTTTCCTTGGGGACATGCCTAATTCCTGGCTGATTTGCCTTTCTCGTCTTAGGGTTGGGGTTCGGCCTAGGGCTAGGATTTTTAAAAGCAGGAAGCCCTGAGTTCCAGGCACACTGGAGCTGTGAAAGGCATCCAAAAGGGAGTGCAGAAGTGCCACAACATGGCTGCTTTCACGGCTTGTTCCTTGGCAAGACGCCTAACACCAGGCTGACTTACCTTCCCAGGGTTACTATTAGGCTTAGGCCTAGGGCTAGGATTTTTAAAACTAGGAAGCCCTTAGCTCCAGGCACACTGCAGCTGTTCAAGGCATCCCAAGGGGAGTACAAAAGTGCAACAACATGGCAGCTTTCACAGCTTTTTCCTTGGCACCATCCCTATACCTAGGCTGATTTATCTGCCTAGGGTTAGGGTTAGGGTTCAGCCTAGGGCTTGAATTTCTTTAACCAGGAAGCCCTGAGTTCCAGGCTTACTTCATCTGCCAAAGGCATCCCAAAGGGAGTGCAGAAGTGCCACAACATGGCTGCTTTCACGGCTTTTCCCTTAGGAAGAACCCTAATACCCGGCTGATTTACCTTCCTAGGGTTACTGTTAGGCTTAGGCCTAGGACTTTTAAAACCAGGAAGCCCTGGGCTCCAGGCACACTGCAGCTGCAAAAGGCATCCCAAGGGGAGCGCAAAAGTGACGCAACTTGGCTGCCACCACTGATATTTCCATGAGACCATCCCGAACCATAGGATGATTTTCCTTCCTAGGGTTAAGGTTTGAGTTACGCCTAGGGTAAGGGTTCTATTAACCAGAAAGCCCTGAGTTCCAAGAACACAGCAGCTGCGAAGGACTAGCCAAGAAGAGCGCAAAAGTACCACAACATGCCTGCCTCCACAGCTTTTTCCTTGGGGACATGCCTAATTCCTGGCTGATTTGCCTTTCTCGTCATAGGGTTGGGGTTCGGCCTAGGGCTAGGATTTTTAAAATCAGGAAGCCCTGAGTTCCAGGCACACTGGAGCTGTGAAAGGCATCCAAAAGGGAGTGCAAAAGTGCCACAACATGGCTGCTTTCACGGCTTTTTCCTTGGCAAGAAGCCTAACATCAGGCTGATTTACTTTCCCAGGGTTACTGTTAGGCTTAGGCCTAGGGCTAGGATTTTTGAAACTAGGAAGCCCTGGGCTCCAGGCACACTGCAGCTGTTCAAGGCATCCCAAGGGGAGTACAAAAGTGCAACAACATGGCAGCTTTCACAGCTTTTTCCTTGGCACCATCCCTATACCTAGGCTGATTTATCTGCCTAGGGTTAGGGTTAGGGTTCAGCCTAGGGCTTGGATTTCTTTAACCAGGAAGCCCTGAGTTCCAGGCTTACTTCATCTGCCAAAGGCATCCCAAAGGGAGTGCAGAAGTGCCACAACATGGCTGCTTTCGCGGCTTTTTCCTTGGCAAGAAGCCTAACATCAGGCTGATTTACTTTCCCAGGGTTACTGTTAGGCTTAGGCCTAGGGCTAGGATTTTTGAAACTAGGAAGCCCTTAGCTCCAGGCACACTGCAGCTGTTCAAGGCATCCCAAGGGGAGTACAAAAGTGCAACAACATGGCAGCTTTCACAGCTTTTTCCTTGGCACCATCCCTATACCTGGGCTGATTTATCTGCCTAGGGTTAGGGTTAGGGTTCAGCCTAGGGCTTGAATTTTTTTTACCAGGAAGCCCTGAGTTCCAGGCTTACTTCATCTGCCAAAGGCATCCCAAAGGGAGTGCAGAAGTGCCACAACATGGCTGCTTTCACGGCTTTTCCCTTAGGAAGAACCCTAATACCCGGCTGATTTACCTTCCTAGGGTTACTGTTAAGCTTAGGCCTAGGACTTTTAAAACCAGGAAGCCCTGGGCTCCAGGCACACTGCAGCTGCAAAAGGCATCCCAAGGAGAGCGCAAAAGTGACGCAACTTGGCTGCCACCACTGATATTTCCATGAGACCATCCCGAACCATAGGCTGATTTTCCTTCCTAGGGTTAAGGTTTGAGTTACGCCTAGGGTAAGGGTTCTATTAACCAGAAAGCCCTGAGTTCCAAGAACACAGCAGCTGCGAAGGACTAGCCAAGAAGAGCGCAAAAGTACCACAACATGCCTGCCTCCACAGCTTTTTCCTTGGGGACATGCCTAATTCCTGGCTGATTTGCCTTTCTCGTCATAGGGTTGGGGTTCGGCCTAGGGCTAGGATTTTTAAAAGCAGGAAGCCCTGAGTTCCAGGCACACTGGAGCTGTGAAAGGCATCCAAAAGGGAGTGCAGAAGTGCCACAACATGGCTGCTTTCACGGCTTGTTCCTTGGCAAGACGCCTAACACCAGGCTGACTTACCTTCCCAGGGTTACTGTTAGGCTTAGGCCTAGGGCTAGGATTTTTAAAACTAGGAAGCCCTTAGCTCCAGGCACACTGCAGCTGTTCAAGGCATCCCAAGGGGAGTACAAAAGTGCAACAACATGGCAGCTTTCACAGCTTTTTCCTTGGCACCATCCCTATACCTAGGCTGATTTATCTGCCTAGGGTTAGGGTTAGGGTTCAGCCTAGGGCTTGGATTTCTTTAACCAGGAAGCCCTGAGTTCCAGGCTTACTTCATCTGCCAAAGGCATCCCAAAGGGAGTGCAGAAGTGCCACAACATGGCTGCTTTCATGGCTTTTCCCTTAGGAAGAACCCTAATACCCGGCTGATTTACCTTCCTAGGGTTACTGTTAGGCTTAGGCCTAGGACTTTTAAAACCAGGAAGCCCTGGGCTCCAGGCACACTGCAGCTGCAAAAGGCATCCCAAGGAGAGCGCAAAAGTGACGCAACTTGGCTGCCACCACTGATATTTCCATGAGACCATCCCGAACCATAGGCTGATTTTCCTTCCTAGGGTTAAGGTTTGAGTTACGCCTAGGGTAAGGGTTCTATTAACCAGAAAGCCCTGAGTTCCAAGAACACAGCAGCTGCGAAGGACTAGCCAAGAAGAGCGCAAAAGTACCACAACATGCCTGCCTCCACAGCTTTTTCCTTGGGGACATGCCTAATTCCTGGCTGATTTGCCTTTCTCGTCATAGGGTTGGGGTTCGGCCTAGGGCTAGGATTTTTAAAAGCAGGAAGCCCTGAGTTCCAGGCACACTGGAGCTGTGAAAGGCATCCAAAAGGGAGTGCAGAAGTGCCACAACATGGCTGCTTTCACGGCTTGTTCCTTGGCAAGACGCCTAACACCAGGCTGACATACCTTCCCAGGGTTACTATTAGGCTTAGGCCTAGGGCTAGGATTTTTAAAACTAGGAAGCCCTTAGCTCCAGGCACACTGCAGCTGTTCAAGGCATCCCAAGGGGAGTACAAAAGTGCAACAACATGGCAGCTTTCACAGCTTTTTCCTTGGCACCATCCCTATACCTAGGCTGATTTATCTGCCTAGGGTTAGGGTTAGGGTTCAGCCTAGGGCTTGAATTTCTTTAACCAGGAAGCCCTGAGTTCCAGGCTTACTTCATCTGCCAAAGGCATCCCAAAGGGAGTGCAGAAGTGCCACAACATGGCTGCTTTCACGGCTTTTCCCTTAGGAAGAACCCTAATACCCGGCTGATTTACCTTCCTAGGGTTACTGTTAGGCTTAGGCCTAGGACTTTTAAAACCAGGAAGCCCTGGGCTCCAGGCACACTGCAGCTGCAAAAGGCATCCCAAGGAGAGCGCAAAAGTGACGCAACTTGGCTGCCACCACTGATATTTCCATGAGACCATCCCGAACCATAGGCTGATTTTCCTTCCTAGGGTTAAGGTTTGAGTTACGCCTAGGGTAAGGGTTCTATTAACCAGCAAGCCCTGAGTTCCAAGAACACAGCAGCTGCGAAGGACTAGCCAAGAAGAGCGCAAAAGTACCACAACATGCCTGCCTCCACAGCTTTTTCCTTGGGGACATGCCTAATTCCTGGCTGATTTGCCTTTCTCGTCTTAGGGTTGGGGTTCGGCCTAGGGCTAGGATTTTTAAAATCAGGAAGCCCTGAGTTCCAGGCACACTGGAGCTGTGAAAGGCATCCAAAAGGGAGTGCAAAAGTGCCACAACATGGCTGCTTTCACGGCTTTTTCCTTGGCAAGAAGCCTAACATCAGGCTGATTTACTTTCCCAGGGTTACTGTTAGGCTTAGGCCTAGGGCTAGGATTTTTGAAACTAGGAAGCCCTTAGCTCCAGGCACACTGCAGCTGTTCAAGGCATCCCAAGGGGAGTACAAAAGTGCAACAACATGGCAGCTTTCACAGCTTTTTCCTTGGCACCATCCCTATACCTAGGCTGATTTATCTGCCTAGGGTTAGGGTTAGGGTTCAGCCTAGGGCTTGGATTTCTTTAACCAGGAAGCCCTGAGTTCCAGGCTTACTTCATCTGCCAAAGGCATCCCAAAGGGAGTGCAGAAGTGCCACAACATGGCTGCTTTCACGGCTTTTTCCTTGGCAAGAAGCCTAACATCAGGCTGATTTACTTTCCCAGGGTTACTGTTAGGCTTAGGCCTAGGGCTAGGATTTTTGAAACTAGGAAGCCCTTAGCTCCAGGCACACTGCAGCTGTTCAAGGCATCCCAAGGGGAGTACAAAAGTGCAACAACATGGCAGCTTTCACAGCTTTTTCCTTGGCACCATCCCTATACCTGGGCTGATTTATCTGCCTAGGGTTAGGGTTAGGGTTCAGCCTAGGGCTTGAATTTTTTTTACCAGGAAGCCCTGAGTTCCAGGCTTACTTCATCTGCCAAAGGCATCCCAAAGGGAGTGCAGAAGTGCCACAACATGGCTGCTTTCACGGCTTTTCCCTTAGGAAGAACCCTAATACCCGGCTGATTTACCTTCCTAGGGTTACTGTTAGGCTTAGGCCTAGGACTTTTAAAACCAGGAAGCCCTGGGCTCCAGGCACACTGCAGCTGCAAAAGGCATCCCAAGGGGAGCGCAAAAGTGACGCAACTTGGCTGCCACCACTGATATTTCCATGAGACCATCCCGAACCATAGGCTGATTTTCCTTCCTAGGGTTAAGGTTTGAGTTACGCCTAGGGGAAGGGTTCTATTAACCAGAAAGCCCTGAGTTCCAAGAACACAGCAGCTGCGAAGGACTAGCCAAGAAGAGCGCAAAAGTACCACAACATGCCTGCCTCCACAGCTTTTTCCTTGGGGACATGCCTAATTCCTGGCTGATTTGCCTTTCTCGTCATAGGGTTGGGGTTCGGCCTAGGGCTAGGATTTTTAAAAGCAGGAAGCCCTGAGTTCCAGGCACACTGGAGCTGTGAAAGGCATCCAAAAGGGAGTGCAGAAGTGCCACAACATGGCTGCTTTCACGGCTTGTTCCTTGGCAAGACGCCTAACACCAGGCTGACTTACCTTCCCAGGGTTACTATTAGGCTTAGGCCTAGGGCTAGGATTTTTAAAACTAGGAAGCCCTTAGCTCCAGGCACACTGCAGCTGTTCAAGGCATCCCAAGGGGAGTACAAAAGTGCAACAACATGGCAGCTTTCACAGCTTTTTCCTTGGCACCATCCCTATACCTAGGCTGATTTATCTGCCTAGGGTTAGGGTTAGGGTTCAGCCTAGGGCTTGAATTTCTTTAACCAGGAAGCCCTGAGTTCCAGGCTTACTTCATCTGCCAAAGGCATCCCAAAGGGAGTGCAGAAGTGCCACAACATGGCTGCTTTCACGGCTTTTCCCTTAGGAAGAACCCTAATACCCGGCTGATTTACCTTCCTAGGGTTACTGTTAGGCTTAGGCCTAGGACTTTTAAAACCAGGAAGCCCTGGGCTCCAGGCACACTGCAGCTGCAAAAGGCATCCCAAGGGGAGCGCAAAAGTGACGCAACTTGGCTGCCACCACTGATATTTCCATGAGACCATCCCGAACCATAGGTTGATTTTCCTTCCTAGGGTTAAGGTTTGAGTTACGCCTAGGGTAAGGGTCTATTAACCAGAAAGCCCTGAGTTCCAAGAACACAGCAGCTGCGAAGGACTAGCCAAGAAGAGCGCAAAAGTACCACAACATGCCTGCCTCCACAGCTTTTTCCTTGGGGACATGCCTAATTCCTGGCTGATTTGCCTTTCTCGTCTTAGGGTTGGGGTTCGGCCTAGGGCTAGGATTTTTAAAAGCAGGAAGCCCTGAGTTCCAGGCACACTGGAGCTGTGAAAGGCATCCAAAAGGGAGTGCAAAAGTGCCACAACATGGCTGCTTTCACGGCTTTTTCCTTGGCAAGAAGCCTAACATCAGGCTGATTTACCTTCCCAGGGTTACTGTTAGGCTTAGGCCTAGGGCTAGGATTTTTGAAACTAGGAAGCCCTTAGCTCCAGGCACACTGCAGCTGTTCAAGGCATCCCAAGGGGAGTACAAAAGTGCAACAACATGGCAGCTTTCACAGCTTTTTCCTTGGCAAGAAGCCTAACATCAGGCTGATTTACTTTCCCAGGGTTACTGTTAGGCTTAGGCCTAGGGCTAGGATTTTTGAAACTAGGAGGCCCTTAGCTCCAGGCACACTGCAGCTGTTCAAGGCATCCCAAGGGGAGTACAAAAGTGCAACAACATGGCAGCTTTCACAGCTTTTTCCTTGGCAAGAAGCCTAACACCAGGCTGATTTACTTTCCCAGGGTTACTGTTAGGCTTAGGCCTAGGGCTAGGATTTTTGAAACTAGGAAGCCCTTAGCTCCAGGCACACTGCAGCTTTTCAAGGCATCCCAAGGGGAGTACAAAAGTGCAACAACATGGCAGCTTTCACAGCTTTTTCCTTGGCACCATCCCTATACCTAGGCTGATTTATCTGCCTAGGGTTAGGGTTAGGGTTCAGCCTAGGGCTTGGATTTCTTTAACCAGGAAGCCCTGAGTTCCAGGCTTACTTCATCTGCCAAAGGCATCCCAAAGGGAGTGCAGAAGTGCCACAACATGGCTGCTTTCACGGCTTTTTCCTTGGCAAGAAGCCTAACATAAGGCTGATTTACCTTCCCAGGGTTACTGTTAGGCTTAGGCCTAGGGCTAGGATTTTTGAAACTAGGAAGCCCTTAGCTCCAGGCACACTGCAGCTGTTCAAGGCATCCCAAGGGGACTACAAAAGTGCAACAACATGGCTGCTTTCACGGCTTTTCCCTTAGGAAGAACCCTAATACCCGGCTGATTTACCTTCCTAGGGTTACTGTGAGGCTTAGGCCTAGGACTTTTAAAACCAGGAAGCCCTGGGCTCCAGGCACACTGCAGCTGCGAAAGGCATCCCAAGGGGAGCGCAAAAGTGACGCAACTTGGCTGCCACCACTGATATTTCCATGAGACCATCCCGAACCATAGGTTGATTTTCCTTCCTAGGGTTAAGGTTTGAGTTACGCCTAGGGTAAGGGTTCTATTAACCAGAAAGCCCTGAGTTCCAAGAACACAGCAGCTGCGAAGGACTAGCCAAGAAGAGCGCAAAAGTACCACAACATGCCTGCCTCCACAGCTTTTTCCTTGGGGACATGCCTAATTCCTGGCTGATTTGCCTTTCTCATCATAGGGTTGGGGTTCGGCCTAGGGCTAGGATTTTTAAAATCAGGAAGCCCTGAGTTCCAGGCACACTGGAGCTGCGAAAGGCATCCAAAAGGGAGTGCAAAAGTGCCACAACATGGCTGCTTTCACGGCTTTTTCCTTGGCAAGAAGCCTAACATCAGGCTGACATACTTTCCCAGGGTTACTGTTAGGCTTAGGCCTAGGGCTAGGATTTTTGAAACTAGGAAGCCCTTAGCTCCAGGCACACTGCAGCTGTTCAAGGCATCCCAAGGGGAGTACAAAAGTGCAACAACATGGCAGCTTTCACAGCTTTTTCCTTGGCACCATCCCTATACCTAGGCTGATTTATCTGCCTAGGGTTAGGGTTAGGGTTCAGCCTAGGGCTTGGATTTCTTTAACCAGGAAGCCCTGAGTTCCAGGCTTACTTCATCTGCCAAAGGCATCCCAAAGGGAGTGCAGAAGTGCCACAACATGGCTGCTTTCACGGCTTTTTCCTTGGCAAGAAGCCTAACATCAGGCTGATTTACTTTCCCAGGGTTACTGTTAGGCTTAGGCCTAGGGCTAGGATTTTTGAAACTAGGAAGCCCTTAGCTCCAGTCACACTGCAGCTGCGAAAGGCATCCAAAGGGGAGCGCAAAAGTGACGCAACTTGGCTGCCACCACTGATATTTCCATGAGACCATCCCGAACCATAGGCTGATTTTCCTTCCTAGGGTTAAGGTTTGAGTTACGCCTAGGGAAAGGGTTCTATTAACCAGAAAGCCCTGAGTTCCAAGAACACAGCAGCTGCGAAGGACTAGCCAAGAAGAGCGCAAAAGTACCACAACATGCCTGCCTCCACAGCTTTTTCCTTGGGGACATGCCTAATTCCTGGCTGATTTGCCTTTCTCGTCATAGGGTTGAGGTTCGGCCTAGGGCTAGGATTTTTAAAAGCAGGAAGCCCTGAGTTCCAGGCACACTGCAGCTGTGAAAGGCATCCAAAAGGGAGTGCAGAAGTGCCACAACATGGCTGCTTTCACGGCTTGTTCCTTGGCAAGACGCCTAACACCAGGCTGACTTACCTTCCCAGGGTTACTATTAGGCTTAGGCCTAGGGCTACGATTTTTAAAACTAGGAAGCCCTTAGCTCCAGGCACACTGCAGCTGTTCAAGGCATCCCAAGGGGAGTACAAAAGTGCAACAACATGGCAGCTTTCACAGCTTTTTCCTTGGCACCATCCCTATACCTAGGCTGATTTATCTGCCTAGGGTTAGGGTTAGGGTTCAGCCTAGGGCTTGAATTTCTTTAACCAGGAAGCCCTGAGTTCCAGGCTTACTTCATCTGCCAAAGGCATCCCAAAGGGAGTGCAGAAGTGCCACAACATGGCTGCTTTCACGGCTTTTCCCTTAGGAAGAACCCTAATACCCGGCTGATTTACCTTCCTAGGGTTACTGTTAGGCTTAGGCCTAGGACTTTTAAAACCAGGAAGCCCTGGGCTCCAGGCACACTGCAGCTGTGAAAGGCATCCCAAGGGGAGCGCAAAAGTGACGCAACTTGGCTGCCACCACTGATATTTCCATGAGACCATCCCGAACCATAGGTTGATTTTCCTTCCTAGGGTTAAGGTTTGAGTTACGCCTAGGGTAAGGGTCTATTAACCAGAAAGCCCTGAGTTCCAAGAACACAGCAGCTGCGAAGGACTACCCAAGAAGAGCGCAAAAGTACCACAACATGCCTGCCTCCACAGCTTTTTCCTTGGGGACATGCCTAATTCCTGGCTGATTTGCCTTTCTCGTCATAGGGTTGCGGTTCGGCCTAGGGCCAGGATTTTTAAAAGCAGGAAGCCCTGAGTTCCAGGCACACTGCAGCTGTGAAAGGCATCCAAAAGGGAGTGCAAAAGTGCCACAACATGGCTGCTTTCACGGCTTTTTCCTTGGCAAGAAGCCTAACACCAGGCTGATTTACTTTCCCAGGGTTACTGTTAGGCTTAGGCCTAGGGCTAGGATTTTTGAAACTAGGAGGCCCTTAGCTCCAGGCACACTGCAGCTGTTCAAGGCATCCCAAGGGGAGTACAAAAGTGCAACAACATGGCAGCTTTCACAGCTTTTTCCTTGGCAAGAAGCCTAACACCAGGCTGATTTACTTTCCCAGGGTTACTGTTAGGCTTAGGCCTAGGGCTAGGATTTTTGAAACTAGGAAGCCCTTAGCTCCAGGCACACTGCAGCTGTTCAAGGCATCCCAAGGGGAGTACAAAAGTGCAACAACATGGCAGCTTTCACAGCTTTTTCCTTGGCACCATCCCTATACCTAGGCTGATTTATCTGCCTAGGGTTAGGGTTAGGGTTCAGCCTAGGGCTTGGATTTCTTTAACCAGGAAGCCCTGAGTTCCAGGCTTACTTCATCTGCCAAAGGCATCCCAAAGGGAGTGCAGAAGTGCCACAACATGGCTGCTTTCACGGCTTTTTCCTTGGCAAGAAGCCTAACATAAGGCTGATTTACCTTCCCAGGGTTACTGTTAGGCTTAGGCCTAAGGCTAGGATTTTTGAAACTAGGAAGCCCTTAGCTCCAGGCACACTGCAGCTGTTCAAGGCATCCCAAGGGGACTACAAAAGTGCAACAACATGGCTGCTTTCACGGCTTTTCCCTTAGGAAGAACCCTAATACCCGGCTGATTTACCTTCCTAGGGTTACTGTTAGGCTTAGGCCTAGGACTTTTAAAACCAGGAAGCCCTGGGCTCCAGGCACACTGCAGCTGCGAAAGGCATCCAAAGGGGAGCGCAAAAGTGACGCAACTTGGCTGCCACCACTGATATTTCCATGAGACCATCCCGAACCATAGGTTGATTTTCCTTCCTAGGGTTAAGGTTTGAGTTACGCCTAGGGTAAGGGTTCTATTAACCAGAAAGCCCTGAGTTCCAAGAACACAGCAGCTGCGAAGGACTAGCCAAGAAGAGCGCAAAAGTACCACAACATGCCTGCCTCCACAGCTTTTTCCTTGGGGACATGCCTAATTCCTGGCTGATTTGCCTTTCTCATCATAGGGTTGGGGTTCGGCCTAGGGCTAGGATTTTTAAAATCAGGAAGCCCTGAGTTCCAGGCACACTGGAGCTGTGAAAGGCATCCAAAAGGGAGTGCAGAAGTGCCACAACATGGCTGCTTTCACGGCTTTTTCCTTGGCAAGAAGCCTAACATCAGGCTGATTTACTTTCCCAGGGTTACTGTTAGGCTTAGGCCTAGGGCTAGGATTTTTGAAACTAGGAAGCCCTTAGCTCCAGGCACACTGCAGCTGTTCAAGGCATCCCAAGGGGAGTACAAAAGTGCAACAACATGGCAGCTTTCACAGCTTTTTCCTTGGCACCATCCCTATACCTAGGCTGATTTATCTGCCTAGGGTTAGGGTTAGGGTTCAGCCTAGGGCTTGGATTTCTTTAACCAGGAAGCCCTGAGTTCCAGGCTTACTTCATCTGCCAAAGGCATCCCAAAGGGAGTGCAGAAGTGCCACAACATGGCTGCTTTCACGGCTTTTTCCTTGGCAAGAAGCCTAACATCAGGCTGATTTACTTTCCCAGGGTTACTGTTAGGCTTAGGCCTAGGGCTAGGATTTTTGAAACTAGGAAGCCCTTAGCTCCAGGCACACTGCAGCTGTTCAAGGCATCCCAAGGGGAGTACAAAAGTGCAACAACATGGCAGCTTTCACAGCTTTTTCCTTGGCACCATCCCTATACCTGGGCTGATTTATCTGCCTAGGGTTAGGGTTAGGGTTCAGCCTAGGGCTTGAATTTTTTTTACCAGGAAGCCCTGAGTTCCAGGCTTACTTCATCTGCCAAAGGCATCCCAAAGGGAGTGCAGAAGTGCCACAACATGGCTGCTTTCACGGCTTTTCCCTTAGGAAGAACCCTAATACCCGGCTGATTTACCTTCCTAGGGTTACTGTTAGGCTTAGGCCTAGGACTTTTAAAACCAGGAAGCCCTGGGCTCCAGGCACACTGCAGCTGCAAAAGGCATCCCAAGGGGAGCGCAAAAGTGACGCAACTTGGCTGCCACCACTGATATTTCCATGAGACCATCCCGAACCATAGGTTGATTTTCCTTCCTAGGGTTAAGGTTTGAGTTACGCCTAGGGTAAGGGTCTATTAACCAGAAAGCCCTGAGTTCCAAGAACACAGCAGCTGCGAAGGACTACCCAAGAAGAGCGCAAAAGTACCACAACATGCCTGCCTCCACAGCTTTTTCCTTGGGGACATGCCTAATTCCTGGCTGATTTGCCTTTCTCGTCTTAGGGTTGCGGTTCGGCCTAGGGCTAGGATTTTTAAAAGCAGGAAGCCCTGAGTTCCAGGCACACTGGAGCTGTGAAAGGCATCCAAAAGGGAGTGCAAAAGTGCCACAACATGGCTGCTTTCACGGCTTTTTCCTTGGCAAGAAGCCTAACACCAGGCTGATTTGCCTTCCCAGGGTTACTGTTAGGCTTAGGCCTAGGGCTAGGATTTTTAAAACTAGGAAGCCCTGGGCTCCAGGCACACTGCAGCTGTTCAAGGCATCCCAAGGGGAGTACAAAAGTGCAACAACATGGCAGCTTTCACAGCTTTTTCCTTGGCACCATCCCTATACCTAGGCTGATTTATCTGCCTAGGGTTAGGGTTAGGGTTCAGCCTAGGGCTTGAATTTTTTTTAACCAGGAAGCCCTGAGTTCCAGGCTTACTTCATCTGCCAAAGGCATCCCAAAGGGAGTGCAGAAGTGCCACAACATGGCTGCTTTCACGGCTTTTCCCTTAGGAAGAGCCCTAATACCCGGCTGATTTACCTTCCTAGGGTTACTGTTAGGCTTAGGCCTAGGACTTTTAAAACCAGGAAGCCCTGGGCTCCAGGCACACTGCAGCTGCAAAAGGCATCCCAAGGGGAGCGCAAAAGTGACGCAACTTGGCTGCCACCACTGATATTTCCATGAGACCATCCCGAACCATAGGTTGATTTTCCTTCCTAGGGTTAAGGTTTGAGTTACGCCTAGGGTAAGGGTCTATTAACCAGAAAGCCCTGAGTTCCAAGAACACAGCAGCTGCGAAGGACTAGCCAAGAAGAGCGCAAAAGTACCACAACATGCCTGCCTCCACAGCTTTTTCCTTGGGGACATGCCTAATTCCTGGCTGATTTGCATTTCTCGTCTTAGGGTTGCGGTTCGGCCTAGGGCTAGGATTTTTAAAAGCAGGAAGCCCTGAGTTCCAGGCACACTGGAGCTGTGAAAGGCATCCAAAAGGGAGTGCAAAAGTGCCACAACATGGCTGCTTTCACGGCTTTTTCCTTGGCAAGAAGCCTAACACCAGGCTGATTTGCCTTCCCAGGGTTACTGTTAGGCTTAGGCCTAGGGCTAGGATTTTTAAAACTAGGAAGCCCTGGGCTCCAGGCACACTGCAGCTGTTCAAGGCATCCCAAGGGGAGTACAAAAGTGCAACAACATGGCAGCTTTCACAGCTTTTTCCTTGGCACCATCCCTATACCTAGGCTGATTTATCTGCCTAGGGTTAGGGTTAGGCTTCAGCCTAGGGCTTGGATTTCTTTAACCAGGAAGCCCTGAGTTCCAGGCTTACTTCATCTGCCAAAGGCATCCCAAAGGGAGTGCAGAAGTGCCACAACATGGCTGCTTTCACGGCTTTTCCCTTAGGAAGAACCCTAATACCCGGCTGATTTACCTTCCTAGGGTTACTGTTAGGCTTAGGCCTAGGACTTTTAAAACCAGGAAGCCCTGGGCTCCAGGCACACTGCAGCTGCAAAAGGCATCCCAAGGAGAGCGCAAAAGTGACGCAACTTGGCTGCCACCACTGATATTTCCATGAGACCATCCCGAACCATAGGCTGATTTTCCTTCCTAGGGTTAAGGTTTGAGTTACGCCTAGGGTAAGGGTTCTATTAACCAGCAAGCCCTGAGTTCCAAGAACACAGCAGCTGCGAAGGACTAGCCAAGAAGAGCGCAAAAGTACCACAACATGCCTGCCTCCACAGCTTTTTCCTTGGGGACATGCCTAATTCCTGGCTGATTTGCCTTTCTCGTCTTAGGGTTGGGGTTCGGCCTAGGGCTAGGATTTTTAAAATCAGGAAGCCCTGAGTTCCAGGCACACTGGAGCTGTGAAAGGCATCCAAAAGGGAGTGCAAAAGTGCCACAACATGGCTGCTTTCACGGCTTTTTCCTTGGCAAGAAGCCTAACATCAGGCTGATTTACTTTCCCAGGGTTACTGTTAGGCTTAGGCCTAGGGCTAGGATTTTTGAAACTAGGAAGCCCTTAGCTCCAGGCACACTGCAGCTGTTCAAGGCATCCCAAGGGGAGTACAAAAGTGCAACAACATGGCAGCTTTCACAGCTTTTTCCTTGGCACCATCCCTATACCTAGGCTGATTTATCTGCCTAGGGTTAGGGTTAGGCTTCAGCCTAGGGCTTGGATTTCTTTAACCAGGAAGCCCTGAGTTCCAGGCTTACTTCATCTGCCAAAGGCATCCCAAAGGGAGTGCAGAAGTGCCACAACATGGCTGCTTTCACGGCTTTTTCCTTGGCAAGAAGCCTAACATCAGGCTGATTTACTTTCCCAGGGTTACTGTTAGGCTTAGGCCTAGGGCTAGGATTTTTGAAACTAGGAAGCCCTTAGCTCCAGGCACACTGCAGCTGTTCAAGTCATCCCAAGGGGAGTACAAAAGTGCAACAACATGGCAGCTTTCACAGCTTTTTCCTTGGCACCATCCCTATACCTGGGCTGATTTATCTGCCTAGGGTTAGGGTTAGGGTTCAGCCTAGAGCTTGAATTTTTTTTACCAGGAAGCCCTGAGTTCCAGGCTTACTTCATCTGCCAAAGGCATCCCAAAGGGAGTGCAGAAGTGCCACAACATGGCTGCTTTCACGGCTTTTCCCTTAGGAAGAACCCTAATACCCGGCTGATTTACCTTCCTAGGGTTACTGTGAGGCTTAGGCCTAGGACTTTTAAAACCAGGAAGCCCTGGGCTCCAGGCACACTGCAGCTGCGAAAGGCATCCAAAGGGGAGCGCAAAAGTGACGCAACTTGGCTGCCACCACTGATATTTCCATGAGACCATCCCGAACCATAGGTTGATTTTCCTTCCTAGGGTTAAGGTTTGAGTTACGCCTAGGGTAAGGGTTCTATTAACCAGAAAGCCCTGAGTTCCAAGAACACAGCAGCTGCGAAGGACTAGCCAAGAAGAGCGCAAAAGTACCACAACATGCCTGCCTCCACAGCTTTTTCCTTGGGGACATGCCTAATTCCTGGCTGATTTGCCTTTCTCATCATAGGGTTGGGGTTCGGCCTAGGGCTAGGATTTTTAAAATCAGGAAGCCCTGAGTTCCAGGCACACTGGAGCTGTGAAAGGCATCCAAAAGGGAGTGCAAAAGTGCCACAACATGGCTGCTTTCACGGCTTTTTCCTTGGCAAGAAGCCTAACATCAGGCTGATTTACTTTCCCAGGGTTACTGTTAGGCTTAGGCCTAGGGCTAGGATTTTTGAAACTAGGAAGCCCTTAGCTCCAGGCACACTGCAGCTGTTCAAGGCATCCCAAGGGGAGTACAAAAGTGCAACAACATGGCAGCTTTCACAGCTTTTTCCTTGGCACCATCCCTATACCTGGGCTGATTTATCTGCCTAGGGTTAGGGTTAGGGTTCAGCCTAGGGCTTGGATTTCTTTAACCAGGAAGCCCTGAGTTCCAGGCTTACTTCATCTGCCAAAGGCATCCCAAAGGGAGTGCAGAAGTGCCACAACATGGCTGCTTTCACGGCTTTTCCCTTAGGAAGAACCCTAATACCCGGCTGATTTACCTTCCTAGGGTTACTGTTAGGCTTAGGCCTAGGACTTTTAAAACCAGGAAGCCCTGGGCTCCAGGCACACTGCAGCTGTGAAAGGCATCCCAAGGGGAGCGCAAAAGTGACGCAACTTGGCTGCCACCACTGATATTTCCATGAGACCATCCCGAACCATAGGATGATTTTCCTTCCTAGCGTTAAGGTTTGAGTTACGCCTAGGGTAAGGGTTCTATTAACCAGAAAGCCCTGAGTTCCAAGAACACAGCAGCTGCGAAGGACTAGCCAAGAAGAGCGCAAAAGTACCACAACATGCCTGCCTCCACAGCTTTTTCCTTGGGGACATGCCTAATTCCTGGCTGATTTGCCTTTCTCGTCTTAGGGTTGGGGTTCGGCCTAGGGCTAGGATTTTTAAAATCAGGAAGCCCTGAGTTCCAGGCACACTGGAGCTGTGAAAGGCATCCAAAAGGGAGTGCAAAAGTGCCACAACATGGCTGCTTTCACGGCTTTTTCCTTGGCAAGAAGCCTAACATCAGGCTGATTTACTTTCCCAGGGTTACTGTTAGGCTTAGGCCTAGGGCTAGGATTTTTGAAACTAGGAAGCCCTTAGCTCCAGGCACACTGCAGCTGTTCAAGGCATCCCAAGGGGAGTACAAAAGTGCAACAACATGGCAGCTTTCACAGCTTTTTCCTTGGCACCATCCCTATACCTAGGCTGATTTATCTGCCTAGGGTTAGGGTTAGGGTTCAGCCTAGGGCTTGGATTTCTTTAACCAGGAAGCCCTGAGTTCCAGGCTTACTTCATCTGCCAAAGGCATCCCAAAGGGAGTGCAGAAGTGCCACAACATGGCTGCTTTCACGGCTTTTACCTTGGCAAGAAGCCTAACATCAGGCTGATTTACTTTCCCAGGGTTACTGTTAGGCTTAGGCCTAGGGCTAGGATTTTTGAAACTAGGAAGCCCTTAGCTCCAGTCACACTGCAGCTGCGAAAGGCATCCAAAGGGGAGCGCAAAAGTGACGCAACTTGGCTGCCACCACTGATATTTCCATGAGACCATCCCGAACCATAGGCTGATTTTCCTTCCTAGGGTTAAGGTTTGAGTTACGCCTAGGGAAAGGGTTCTATTAACCAGAAAGCCCTGAGTTCCAAGAACACAGCAGCTGCGAAGGACTAGCCAAGAAGAGCGCAAAAGTACCACAACATGCCTGCCTCCACAGCTTTTTCCTTGGGGACATGCCTAATTCCTGGCTGATTTGCCTTTCTCGTCATAGGGTTGGGGTTCGGCCTAGGGCTAGGATTTTTAAAAGCAGGAAGCCCTGAGTTCCAGGCGCACTGCAGCTGTGAAAGGCATCCAAAAGGGAGTGCAGAAGTGCCACAACATGGCTGCTTTCACGGCTTTTTCCTTGGCAAGACGCCTAACACCAGGCTGACTTACCTTCCCAGGGTTACTATTAGGCTTCGGCCTAGGGCTACGATTTTTGAAACTAGGAAGCCCTTAGCTCCAGGCACACTGCAGCTGTTCAAGGCATCCCAAGGGGAGTACAAAAGTGCAACAACATGGCAGCTTTCACAGCTTTTTCCTTGGCACCATCCCTATACCTAGGCTGATTTATCTGCCTAGGGTTAGGGTTAGGCTTCAGCCTAGGGCTTGAATTTCTTTAACCAGGAAGCCCTGAGTTCCAGGCTTACTTCATCTGCCAAAGGCATCCCAAAGAGAGTGCAGAAGTGCCACAACATGGCTGCTTTCACGGCTTTTCCCTTAGGAAGAACCCTAATACCCGGCTGATTTACCTTCCTAGGGTTACTGTTAGGCTTAGGCCTAGGACTTTTAAAACCAGGAAGCCCTGGGCTCCAGGCACACTGCAGCTGTGAAAGGCATCCCAAGGGGAGCGCAAAAGTGACGCAACTTGGCTGCCACCACTGATATTTCCATGAGACCATCCCGAACCATAGGTTGATTTTCCTTCCTAGGGTTAAGGTTTGAGTTACGCCTAGGGTAAGGGTCTATTAACCAGAAAGCCCTGAGTTCCAAGAACACATCAGCTGCGAAGGACTACCCAAGAAGAGCGCAAAAGTACCACAACATGCCTGCCTCCACAGCTTTTTCCTTGGGGACATGCCTAATTCCTGGCTGATTTGCCTTTCTCGTCATAGGGTTGCGGTTCGGCCTAGGGCCAGGATTTTTAAAAGCAGGAAGCCCTGAGTTCCAGGCACACTGCAGCTGTGAAAGGCATCCAAAAGGGAGTGCAAAAGTGCCACAACATGGCTGCTTTCACGGCTTTTTCCTTGGCAAGAAGCCTAACACCAGGCTGATTTACTTTCCCAGGGTTACTGTTAGGCTTAGGCCTAGGGCTAGGATTTTTGAAACTAGGAGGCCCTTAGCTCCAGGCACACTGCAGCTGTTCAAGGCATCCCAAGGGGAGTACAAAAGTGCAACAACATGGCAGCTTTCACAGCTTTTTCCTTGGCACCATCCCTATACCTAGGCTGATTTATCTGCCTAGGGTTAGGGTTAGGGTTCAGCCTAGGGCTTGGATTTCTTTAACCAGGAAGCCCTGAGTTCCAGGCTTACTTCATCTGCCAAAGGCATCCCAAAGGGAGTGCAGAAGTGCCACAACATGGCTGCTTTCACGGCTTTTTCCTTGGCAAGAAGCCTAACATCAGGCTGATTTACTTTCCCAGGGTTACTGTTAGGCTTAGGCCTAGGGCTAGGATTTTTGAAACTAGGAAGCCCTTAGCTCCAGGCACACTGCAGCTGTTCAAGGCATCCCAAGGGGAGTACAAAAGTGCAACAACATGGCAGCTTTCACAGCTTTTTCCTTGGCACCATCCCTATACCTGGGCTGATTTATCTGCCTAGGGTTAGGGTTAGGGTTCAGCCTAGGGCTTGAATTTTTTTTACCAGGAAGCCCTGAGTTCCAGGCTTACTTCATCTGCCAAAGGCATCCCAAAGGGAGTGCAGAAGTGCCACAACATGGCTGCTTTCACGGCTTTTCCCTTAGGAAGAACCCTAATACCCGGCTGATTTACCTTCCTAGGGTTACTGTTAGGCTTAGGCCTAGGACTTTTAAAACCAGGAAGCCCTGGGCTCCAGGCACACTGCAGCTGCAAAAGGCATCCCAAGGGGAGCGCAAAAGTGACGCAACTTGGCTGCCACCACTGATATTTCCATGAGACCATCCCGAACCATAGGTTGATTTTCCTTCCTAGGGTTAAGGTTTGAGTTACGCCTAGGGTAAGGGTCTATTAACCAGAAAGCCCTGAGTTCCAAGAACACAGCAGCTGCGAAGGACTACCCAAGAAGAGCGCAAAAGTACCACAACATGCCTGCCTCCACAGCTTTTTCCTTGGGGACATGCCTAATTCCTGGCTGATTTGCCTTTCTCGTCTTAGGGTTGCGGTTCGGCCTAGGGCTAGGATTTTTAAAAGCAGGAAGCCCTGAGTTCCAGGCACACTGGAGCTGTGAAAGGCATCCAAAAGGGAGTGCAAAAGTGCCACAACATGGCTGCTTTCACGGCTTTTTCCTTGGCAAGAAGCCTAACACCAGGCTGATTTGCCTTCCCAGGGTTACTGTTAGGCTTAGGCCTAGGGCTAGGATTTTTAAAACTAGGAAGCCCTGGGCTCCAGGCACACTGCAGCTGTTCAAGGCATCCCAAGGGGAGTACAAAAGTGCAACAACATGGCAGCTTTCACAGCTTTTTCCTTGGCACCATCCCTATACCTAGGCTGATTTATCTGCCTAGGGTTAGGGTTAGGGTTCAGCCTAGGGCTTGGATTTCTTTAACCAGGAAGCCCTGAGTTCCAGGCTTACTTCATCTGCCAAAGGCATCCCAAAGGGAGTGCAGAAGTGCCACAACATGGCTGCTTTCACGGCTTTTCCCTTAGGAAGAGCCCTAATACCCGGCTGATTTACCTTCCTAGGGTTACTGTTAGGCTTAGGCCTAGGACTTTTAAAACCAGGAAGCCCTGGGCTCCAGGCACACTGCAGCTGCAAAAGGCATCCCAAGGGGAGCGCAAAAGTGACGCAACTTGGCTGCCACCACTGATATTTCCATGAGACCATCCCGAACCATAGGTTGATTTTCCTTCCTAGGGTTAAGGTTTGAGTTACGCCTAGGGTAAGGGTCTATTAACCAGAAAGCCCTGAGTTCCAAGAACACAGCAGCTGCGAAGGACTAGCCAAGAAGAGCGCAAAAGTACCACAACATGCCTGCCTCCACAGCTTTTTCCTTGGGGACATGCCTAATTCCTGGCTGATTTGCCTTTCTCGTCTTAGGGTTGCGGTTCGGCCTAGGGCTAGGATTTTTAAAAGCAGGAAGCCCTGAGTTCCAGGCACACTGGAGCTGTGAAAGGCATCCAAAAGGGAGTGCAAAAGTGCCACAACATGGCTGCTTTCACGGCTTTTTCCTTGGCAAGAAGCCTAACACCAGGCTGATTTGCCTTCCCAGGGTTACTGTTAGGCTTAGGCCTAGGGCTAGGATTTTTAAAACTAGGAAGCCCTGGGCTCCAGGCACACTGCAGCTGTTCAAGGCATCCCAAGGGGAGTACAAAAGTGCAACAACATGGCAGCTTTCACAGCTTTTTCCTTGGCACCATCCCTATACCTAGGCTGATTTATCTGCCTAGGGTTAGGGTTAGGGTTCAGCCTAGGGCTTGGATTTCTTTAACCAGGAAGCCCTGAGTTCCAGGCTTACTTCATCTGCCAAAGGCATCCCAAAGGGAGTGCAGAAGTGCCACAACATGGCTGCTTTCACGGCTTTTTCCTTGGCAAGAAGCCTAACATCAGGCTGATTTACTTTCCCAGGGTTACTGTTAGGCTTAGGCCTAGGGCTAGGATTTTTGAAACTAGGAAGCCCTTAGCTCCAGGCACACTGCAGCTGTTCAAGGCATCCCAAGGGGAGTACAAAAGTGCAACAACATGGCAGCTTTCACAGCTTTTTCCTTGGCACCATCCCTATACCTGGGCTGATTTATCTGCCTAGGGTTAGGGTTAGGGTTCAGCCTAGAGCTTGAATTTTTTTTACCAGGAAGCCCTGAGTTCCAGGCTTACTTCATCTGCCAAAGGCATCCCAAAGGGAGTGCAGAAGTGCCACAACATGGCTGCTTTCACGGCTTTTCCCTTAGGAAGAACCCTAATACCCGGCTGATTTACCTTCCTAGGGTTACTGTTAGGCTTAGGCCTAGGACTTTTAAAACCAGGAAGCCCTGGGCTCCAGGCACACTGCAGCTGCGAAAGGCATCCCAAGGGGAGCGCAAAAGTGACGCAACTTGGCTGCCACCACTGATATTTCCATGAGACCATCCCGAACCATAGGCTGATTTTCCTTCCTAGGGTTAAGGTTTGAGTTACGCCTAGGGAAAGGGTTCTATTAACCAGAAAGCCCTGAGTTCCAAGAACACAGCAGCTGCGAAGGACTAGCCAAGAAGAGCGCAAAAGTACCACAACATGCCTGCCTCCACAGCTTTTTCCTTGGGGACATGCCTAATTCCTGGCTGATTTGCCTTTCTCGTCATAGGGTTGGGGTTCGGCCTAGGGCTAGGATTTTTAAAAGCAGGAAGCCCTGAGTTCCAGGCACACTGGAGCTGTGAAAGGCATCCAAAAGGGAGTGCAGAAGTGCCACAACATGGCTGCTTTCACGGCTTGTTCCTTGGCAAGACGCCTAACACCAGGCTGACTTACCTTCCCAGGGTTACTATTAGGCTTAGGCCTAGGGCTAGGATTTTTAAAACTAGGAAGCCCTTAGCTCCAGGCACACTGCAGCTGTTCAAGGCATCCCAAGGGGAGTACAAAAGTGCAACAACATGGCAGCTTTCACAGCTTTTTCCTTGGCACCATCCCTATACCTAGGCTGATTTATCTGCCTAGGGTTAGGGTTAGGGTTCAGCCTAGGGCTTGAATTTCTTTAACCAGGAAGCCCTGAGTTCCAGGCTTACTTCATCTGCCAAAGGCATCCCAAAGGGAGTGCAGAAGTGCCACAACATGGCTGCTTTCACGGCTTTTCCCTTAGGAAGAACCCTAATACCCGGCTGATTTACCTTCCTAGGGTTACTGTTAGGCTTAGGCCTAGGACTTTTAAAACCAGGAAGCCCTGGGCTCCAGGCACACTGCAGCTGCAAAAGGCATCCCAAGGGGAGCGCAAAAGTGACGCAACTTGGCTGCCACCACTGATATTTCCATGAGACCATCCCGAACCATAGGTTGATTTTCCTTCCTAGGGTTAAGGTTTGAGTTACGCCTAGGGTAAGGGTCTATTAACCAGAAAGCCCTGAGTTCCAAGAACACAGCAGCTGCGAAGGACTAGCCAAGAAGAGCGCAAAAGTACCACAACATGCCTGCCTCCACAGCTTTTTCCTTGGGGACATGCCTAATTCCTGGCTGATTTGCCTTTCTCGTCTTAGGGTTGGGGTTCGGCCTAGGGCTAGGATTTTTAAAAGCAGGAAGCCCTGAGTTCCAGGCACACTGGAGCTGTGAAAGGCATCCAAAAGGGAGTGCAAAAGTGCCACAACATGGCTGCTTTCACGGCTTTTTCCTTGGCAAGAAGCCTAACATCAGGCTGATTTACCTTCCCAGGGTTACTGTTAGGCTTAGGCCTAGGGCTAGGATTTTTGAAACTAGGAAGCCCTTAGCTCCAGGCACACTGCAGCTGTTCAAGGCATCCCAAGGGGAGTACAAAAGTGCAACAACATGGCAGCTTTCACAGCTTTTTCCTTGGCAAGAAGCCTAACACCAGGCTGATTTACTTTCCCAGGGTTACTGTTAGGCTTAGGCCTAGGGCTAGGATTTTTGAAACTAGGAGGCCCTTAGCTCCAGGCACACTGCAGCTGTTCAAGGCATCCCAAGGGGAGTACAAAAGTGCAACAACATGGCAGCTTTCACAGCTTTTTCCTTGGCAAGAAGCCTAACACCAGGCTGATTTACTTTCCCAGGGTTACTGTTAGGCTTAGGCCTAGGGCTAGGATTTTTGAAACTAGGAAGCCCTTAGCTCCAGGCACACTGCAGCTTTTCAAGGCATCCCAAGGGGAGTACAAAAGTGCAACAACATGGCAGCTTTCACAGCTTTTTCCTTGGCACCATCCCTATACCTAGGCTGATTTATCTGCCTAGGGTTAGGGTTAGGGTTCAGCCTAGGGCTTGGATTTCTTTAACCAGGAAGCCCTGAGTTCCAGGCTTACTTCATCTGCCAAAGGCATCCCAAAGGGAGTGCAGAAGTGCCACAACATGGCTGCTTTCACGGCTTTTTCCTTGGCAAGAAGCCTAACATAAGGCTGATTTACCTTCCCAGGGTTACTGTTAGGCTTAGGCCTAGGGCTAGGATTTTTGAAACTAGGAAGCCCTTAGCTCCAGGCACACTGCAGCTGTTCAAGGCATCCCAAGGGGACTACAAAAGTGCAACAACATGGCTGCTTTCACGGCTTTTCCCTTAGGAAGA
Organism: Ammospiza caudacuta; assembly: GCF_027887145.1. Classification (NCBI taxonomy): domain Eukaryota; kingdom Metazoa; phylum Chordata; class Aves; order Passeriformes; family Passerellidae; genus Ammospiza; species Ammospiza caudacuta. Next base: position 90,031 of record NW_026682981.1, read on the forward strand.
ACCCTAATACCCGGCTGATTTACCTTCCTAGGGTTACTGTTAGGCTTAGGCCTAGGACTTTTAAAACCAGGAAGCCCTGGGCTCCAGGCACACTGCAGCTGCAAAAGGCATCCCAAGGGGAGCGCAAAAGTGACGCAACTTGGCTGCCACCACTGATATTTCCATGAGACCATCCCGAACCATAGGTTGATTTTCCTTCCTAGGGTTAAGGTTTGAGTTACGCCTAGGGTAAGGGTTCTATTAACCAGAAAGCCCTGAGTTCCAAGAACACAGCAGCTGCGAAGGACTAGCCAAGAAGAGCGCAAAAGTACCACAACATGCCTGCCTCCACAGCTTTTTCCTTGGGGACATGCCTAATTCCTGGCTGATTTGCCTTTCTCATCATAGGGTTGGGGTTCGGCCTAGGGCTAGGATTTTTAAAATCAGGAAGCCCTGAGTTCCAGGCACACTGGAGCTGTGAAAGGCATCCAAAAGGGAGTGCAAAAGTGCCACAACATGGCTGCTTTCACGGCTTTTTCCTTGGCAAGAAGCCTAACATCAGGCTGATTTACTTTCCCAGGGTTACTGTTAGGCTTAGGCCTAGGGCTAGGATTTTTGAAACTAGGAAGCCCTTAGCTCCAGGCACACTGCAGCTGTTCAAGGCATCCCAAGGGGAGTACAAAAGTGCAACAACATGGCAGCTTTCACAGCTTTTTCCTTGGCACCATCCCTATACCTAGGCTGATTTATCTGCCTAGGGTTAGGGTTAGGGTTCAGCCTAGGGCTTGGATTTCTTTAACCAGGAAGCCCTGAGTTCCAGGCTTACTTCATCTGCCAAAGGCATCCCAAAGGGAGTGCAGAAGTGCCACAACATGGCTGCTTTCACGGCTTTTACCTTGGCAAGAAGCCTAACATCAGGCTGATTTACTTTCCCAGGGTTACTGTTAGGCTTAGGCCTAGGGCTAGGATTTTTGAAACTAGGAAGCCCTTAGCTCCAGTCACACTGCAGCTGCGAAAGGCATCCAAAGGGGAGCGCAAAAGTCACGCAACTTGGCTGCCACCACTGATATTTCCATGAGACCATCCCGAACCATAGGCTGATTTTCCTTCCTAGGGTTAAGGTTTGAGTTACGCCTAGGGAAAGGGTTCTATTAACCAGAAAGCCCTGAGTTCCAAGAACACAGCAGCTGCGAAGGACTAGCCAAGAAGAGCGCAAAAGTACCACAACATGCCTGCCTCCACAGCTTTTTCCTTGGGGACATGCCTAATTCCTGGCTGATTTGCCTTTCTCGTCATAGGGTTGGGGTTCGGCCTAGGGCTAGGATTTTTAAAAGCAGGAAGCCCTGAGTTCCAGGCACACTGCAGCTGTGAAAGGCATCCAAAAGGGAGTGCAGAAGTGCCACAACATGGCTGCTTTCACGGCTTGTTCCTTGGCAAGACGCCTAACACCAGGCTGACTTACCTTCCCAGGGTTACTATTAGGCTTAGGCCTAGGGCTACGATTTTTAAAACTAGGAAGCCCTTAGCTCCAGGCACACTGCAGCTGTTCAAGGCATCCCAAGGGGAGTACAAAAGTGCAACAACATGGCAGCTTTCACAGCTTTTTCCTTGGCACCATCCCTATACCTAGGCTGATTTATCTGCCTAGGGTTAGGGTTAGGGTTCAGCCTAGGGCTTGAATTTCTTTAACCAGGAAGCCCTGAGTTCCAGGCTTACTTCATCTGCCAAAGGCATCCCAAAGGGAGTGCAGAAGTGCCACAACATGGCTGCTTTCACGGCTTTTCCCTTAGGAAGAACCCTAATACCCGGCTGATTTACCTTCCTAGGGTTACTGTTAGGCTTAGGCCTAGGACTTTTAAAACCAGGAAGCCCTGGGCTCCAGGCACACTGCAGCTGTGAAAGGCATCCCAAGGGGAGCGCAAAAGTGACGCAACTTGGCTGCCACCACTGATATTTCCATGAGACCATCCCGAACCATAGGTTGATTTTCCTTCCTAGGGTTAAGGTTTGTGTTACGCCTAGGGTAAGGGTCTATTAACCAGAAAGCCCTGAGTTCCAAGAACACAGCAGCTGCGAAGGACTACCCAAGAAGAGCGCAAAAGTACCACAACATGCCTGCCTCCACAGCTTTTTCCTTGGGGACATGCCTAATTCCTGGCTGATTTGCCTTTCTCGTCATAGGGTTGCGGTTCGGCCTAGGGCCAGGATTTTTAAAAGCAGGAAGCCCTGAGTTCCAGGCACACTGGAGCTGTGAAAGGCATCCAAAAGGGAGTGCAAAAGTGCCACAACATGGCTGCTTTCACGGCTTTTTCCTTGGCAAGAAGCCTAACACCAGGCTGATTTACTTTCCCAGGGTTACTGTTAGGCTTAGGCCTAGGGCTAGGATTTTTGAAACTAGGAGGCCCTTAGCTCCAGGCACACTGCAGCTGTTCAAGGCATCCCAAGGGGAGTACAAAAGTGCAACAACATGGCAGCTTTCACAGCTTTTTCCTTGGCAAGAAGCCTAACACCAGGCTGATTTACTTTCCCAGGGTTACTGTTAGGCTTAGGCCTAGGGCTAGGATTTTTGAAACTAGGAAGCCCTTAGCTCCAGGCACACTGCAGCTGTTCAAGGCATCCCAAGGGGAGTACAAAAGTGCAACAACATGGCAGCTTTCACAGCTTTTTCCTTGGCACCATCCCTATACCTAGGCTGATTTATCTGCCTAGGGTTAGGGTTAGGGTTCAGCCTAGGGCTTGGATTTCTTTAACCAGGAAGCCCTGAGTTCCAGGCTTACTTCATCTGCCAAAGGCATCCCAAAGGGAGTGCAGAAGTGCCACAACATGGCTGCTTTCACGGCTTTTTCCTTGGCAAGAAGCCTAACATAAGGCTGATTTACCTTCCCAGGGTTACTGTTAGGCTTAGGCCTAGGGCTAGGATTTTTGAAACTAGGAAGCCCTTAGCTCCAGGCACACTGCAGCTGTTCAAGGCATCCCAAGGGGACTACAAAAGTGCAACAACATGGCTGCTTTCACGGCTTTTCCCTTAGGAAGAACCCTAATACCCGGCTGATTTACCTTCCTAGGGTTACTGTTAGGCTTAGGCCTAGGACTTTTAAAACCAGGAAGCCCTGGGCTCCAGGCACACTGCAGCTGCGAAAGGCATCCAAAGGGGAGCGCAAAAGTGACGCAACTTGGCTGCCACCACTGATATTTCCATGAGACCATCCCGAACCATAGGTTGATTTTCCTTCCTAGGGTTAAGGTTTGAGTTACGCCTAGGGTAAGGGTTCTATTAACCAGAAAGCCCTGAGTTCCAAGAACACAGCAGCTGCGAAGGACTAGCCAAGAAGAGCGCAAAAGTACCACAACATGCCTGCCTCCACAGCTTTTTCCTTGGGGACATGCCTAATTCCTGGCTGATTTGCCTTTCTCATCATAGGGTTGGGGTTCGGCCTAGGGCTAGGATTTTTAAAAGCAGGAAGCCCTGAGTTCCAGGCACACTGGAGCTGTGAAAGGCATCCAAAAGGGAGTGCAAAAGTGCCACAACATGGCTGCTTTCACGGCTTTTTCCTTGGCAAGAAGCCTAACATCAGGCTGATTTACTTTCCCAGGGTTACTGTTAGGCTTAGGCCTAGGGCTAGGATTTTTGAAACTAGGAAGCCCTTAGCTCCAGGCACACTGCAGCTGTTCAAGGCATCCCAAGGGGAGTACAAAAGTGCAACAACATGGCAGCTTTCACAGCTTTTTCCTTGGCACCATCCCTATACCTAGGCTGATTTATCTGCCTAGGGTTAGGGTTAGGGTTCAGCCTAGGGCTTGGATTTCTTTAACCAGGAAGCCCTGAGTTCCAGGCTTACTTCATCTGCCAAAGGCATCCCAAAGGGAGTGCAGAAGTGCCACAACATGGCTGCTTTCACGGCTTTTTCCTTGGCAAGAAGCCTAACATCAGGCTGATTTACTTTCCCAGGGTTACTGTTAGGCTTAGGCCTAGGGCTAGGATTTTTGAAACTAGGAAGCCCTTAGCTCCAGGCACACTGCAGCTGTTCAAGGCATCCCAAGGGGAGTACAAAAGTGCAACAACATGGCAGCTTTCACAGCTTTTTCCTTGGCACCATCCCTATACCTGGGCTGATTTATCTGCCTAGGGTTAGGGTTAGGGTTCAGCCTAGGGCTTGAATTTTTTTTACCAGGAAGCCCTGAGTTCCAGGCTTACTTCATCTGCCAAAGGCATCCCAAAGGGAGTGCAGAAGTGCCACAACATGGCTGCTTTCACGGCTTTTCCCTTAGGAAGAGCCCTAATACCCGGCTGATTTACCTTCCTAGGGTTACTGTTAGGCTTAGGCCTAGGACTTTTAAAACCAGGAAGCCCTGGGCTCCAGGCACACTGCAGCTGCAAAAGGCATCCCAAGGGGAGCGCAAAAGTGACGCAACTTGGCTGCCACCACTGATATTTCCATGAGACCATCCCGAACCATAGGTTGATTTTCCTTCCTAGGGTTAAGGTTTGAGTTACGCCTAGGGTAAGGGTCTATTAACCAGAAAGCCCTGAGTTCCAAGAACACAGCAGCTGCGAAGGACTAGCCAAGAAGAGCGCAAAAGTACCACAACATGCCTGCCTCCACAGCTTTTTCCTTGGGGACATGCCTAATTCCTGGCTGATTTGCCTTTCTCGTCTTAGGGTTGCGGTTCGGCCTAGGGCTAGGATTTTTAAAAGCAGGAAGCCCTGAGTTCCAGGCACACTGGAGCTGTGAAAGGCATCCAAAAGGGAGTGCAAAAGTGCCACAACATGGCTGCTTTCACGGCTTTTTCCTTGGCAAGAAGCCTAACACCAGGCTGATTTGCCTTCCCAGGGTTACTGTTAGGCTTAGGCCTAGGGCTAGGATTTTTAAAACTAGGAAGCCCTGGGCTCCAGGCACACTGCAGCTGTTCAAGGCATCCCAAGGGGAGTACAAAAGTGCAACAACATGGCAGCTTTCACAGCTTTTTCCTTGGCACCATCCCTATACCTAGGCTGATTTATCTGCCTAGGGTTAGGGTTAGGGTTCAGCCTAGGGCTTGAATTTTTTTTAACCAGGAAGCCCTGAGTTCCAGGCTTACTTCATCTGCCAAAGGCATCCCAAAGGGAGTGCAGAAGTGCCACAACATGGCTGCTTTCACGGCTTTTCCCTTAGGAAGAACCCTAATACCCGGCTGATTTACCTTCCTAGGGTTACTGTTAGGCTTAGGCTAGGACTTTTAAAACCAGGAAGCCCTGGGCTCCAGGCACACTGCAGCTGTGAAAGGCATCCCAAGGGCAGCGCAAAAGTGACGCAACTTGGCTGCCACCACTGATATTTCCATGAGACCATCCCGAACCATAGGATGATTTTCCTTCCTAGGGTTAAGGTTTGAGTTACGCCTAGGGTAAGGGTTCTATTAACCAGAAAGCCCTGAGTTCCAAGAACACAGCAGCTGCGAAGGACTAGCCAAGAAGAGCGCAAAAGTACCACAACATGCCTGCCTCCACAGCTTTTTCCTTGGGGACATGCCTAATTCCTGGCTGATTTGCCTTTCTCGTCTTAGGGTTGGGGTTCGGCCTAGGGCTAGGATTTTTAAAATCAGGAAGCCCTGAGTTCCAGGCACACTGGAGCTGTGAAAGGCATCCAAAAGGGAGTGCAAAAGTGCCACAACATGGCTGCTTTCACGGCTTTTTCCTTGGCAAGAAGCCTAACATCAGGCTGATTTACTTTCCCAGGGTTACTGTTAGGCTTAGGCCTAGGGCTAGGATTTTTGAAACTAGGAAGCCCTTAGCTCCAGGCACACTGCAGCTGTTCAAGGCATCCCAAGGGGAGTACAAAAGTGCAACAACATGGCAGCTTTCACAGCTTTTTCCTTGGCACCATCCCTATACCTAGGCTGATTTATCTGCCTAGGGTTAGGGTTAGGGTTCAGCCTAGGGCTTGGATTTCTTTAACCAGGAAGCCCTGAGTTCCAGGCTTACTTCATCTGCCAAAGGCATCCCAAAGGGAGTGCAGAAGTGCCACAACATGGCTGCTTTCACGGCTTTTTCCTTGGCAAGAAGCCTAACATCAGGCTGATTTACTTTCCCAGGGTTACTGTTAGGCTTAGGCCTAGGGCTAGGATTTTTGAAACTAGGAAGCCCTTAGCTCCAGGCACACTGCAGCTGTTCAAGGCATCCCAAGGGGAGTACAAAAGTGCAACAACATGGCAGCTTTCACAGCTTTTTCCTTGGCACCATCCCTATACCTGGGCTGATTTATCTGCCTAGGGTTAGGGTTAGGGTTCAGCCTAGGGCTTGAATTTTTTTTACCAGGAAGCCCTGAGTTCCAGGCTTACTTCATCTGCCAAAGGCATCCCAAAGGGAGTGCAGAAGTGCCACAACATGGCTGCTTTCACGGCTTTTCCCTTAGGAAGAACCCTAATACCCGGCTGATTTACCTTCCTAGGGTTACTGTTAGGCTTAGGCCTAGGACTTTTAAAACCAGGAAGCCCTGGGCTCCAGGCACACTGCAGCTGCGAAAGGCATCCAAAGGGGAGCGCAAAAGTGACGCAACTTGGCTGCCACCACTGATATTTCCATGAGACCATCCCGAACCATAGGCTGATTTTCCTTCCTAGGGTTAAGGTTTGAGTTACGCCTAGGGTAAGGGCTCTATTAACCAGAAAGCCCTGAGTTCCAAGAACACAGCAGCTGCGAAGGACTAGCCAAGAAGAGCGCAAAAGTACCACAACATGCCTGCCTCCACAGCTTTTTCCTTGGGGACATGCCTAATTCCTGGCTGATTTGCCTTTCTCGTCATAGGGTTGGGGTTCGGCCTAGGGCTAGGATTTTTAAAAGCAGGAAGCCCTGAGTTCCAGGCACACTGGAGCTGTGAAAGGCATCCAAAAGGGAGTGCAGAAGTGCCACAACATGGCTGCTTTCACGGCTTGTTCCTTGGCAAGACGCCTAACACCAGGCTGACTTACCTTCCCAGGGTTACTATTAGGCTTAGGCCTAGGGCTAGGATTTTTAAAACTAGGAAGCCCTTAGCTCCAGGCACACTGCAGCTGTTCAAGGCATCCCAAGGGGAGTACAAAAGTGCAACAACATGGCAGCTTTCACAGCTTTTTCCTTGGCACCATCCCTATACCTAGGCTGATTTATCTGCCTAGGGTTAGGGTTAGGGTTCAGCCTAGGGCTTGGATTTCTTTAACCAGGAAGCCCTGAGTTCCAGGCTTACTTCAACTGCCAAAGGCATCCCAAAGGGAGTGCAGAAGTGCCACAACATGGCTGCTTTCACGGCTTTTCCCTTAGGAAGAACCCTAATACCCGGCTGATTTACCTTCCTAGGGTTACTGTTAGGCTTAGGCCTAGGACTTTTAAAACCAGGAAGCCCTGGGCTCCAGGCACACTGCAGCTGCAAAAGGCATCCCAAGGGGAGCGCAAAAGTGACGCAACTTGGCTGCCACCACTGATATTTCCATGAGACCATCCCGAACCATAGGTTGATTTTCCTTCCTAGGGTTAAGGTTTGAGTTACGCCTAGGGTAAGGGTCTATTAACCAGAAAGCCCTGAGTTCCAAGAACACAGCAGCTGCGAAGGACTAGCCAAGAAGAGCGCAAAAGTACCACAACATGCCTGCCTCCACAGCTTTTTCCTTGGGGACATGCCTAATTCCTGGCTGATTTGCCTTTCTCGTCTTAGGGTTGCAGTTCGGCTTAGGGCCAGGATTTTTAAAAGCAGGAAGCCCTGAGTTCCAGGCACACTGCAGCTGTGAAAGGCATCCAAAAGGGAGTGCAAAAGTGCCACAACATGGCTGCTTTCACGGCTTTTTCCTTGGCAAGAAGCCTAACACCAGGCTGATTTACTTTCCCAGGGTTACTGTTAGGCTTAGGCCTAGGGCTAGGATTTTTGAAACTAGGAGGCCCTTAGCTCCAGGCACACTGCAGCTGTTCAAGGCATCCCAAGGGGAGTACAAAAGTGCAACAACATGGCAGCTTTCACAGCTTTTTCCTTGGCAAGAAGCCTAACACCAGGCTGATTTACTTTCCCAGGGTTACTGTTAGGCTTAGGCCTAGGGCTAGGATTTTTGAAACTAGGAAGCCCTTAGCTCCAGGCACACTGCAGCTGTTCAAGGCATCCCAAGGGGAGTACAAAAGTGCAACAACATGGCAGCTTTCACAGCTTTTTCCTTGGCACCATCCCTATACCTAGGCTGATTTATCTGCCTAGGGTTAGGGTTAGGGTTCAGCCTAGGGCTTGGATTTCTTTAACCAGGAAGCCCTGAGTTCCAGGCTTACTTCATCTGCCAAAGGCATCCCAAAGGGAGTGCAGAAGTGCCACAACATGGCTGCTTTCACGGCTTTTTCCTTGGCAAGAAGCCTAACATAAGGCTGATTTACCTTCCCAGGGTTACTGTTAGGCTTAGGCCTAGGGCTAGGATTTTTGAAACTAGGAAGCCCTTAGCTCCAGGCACACTGCAGCTGTTCAAGGCATCCCAAGGGGACTACAAAAGTGCAACAACATGGCTGCTTTCACGGCTTTTCCCTTAGGAAGAACCCTAATACCCGGCTGATTTACCTTCCTAGGGTTACTGTTAGGCTTAGGCCTAGGACTTTTAAAACCAGGAAGCCCTGGGCTCCAGGCACACTGCAGCTGCGAAAGGCATCCCAAGGGGAGCGCAAAAGTGACGCAACTTGGCTGCCACCACTGATATTTCCATGAGACCATCCCGAACCATAGGTTGATTTTCCTTCCTAGGGTTAAGGTTTGAGTTACGCCTAGGGTAAGGGTTCTATTAACCAGAAAGCCCTGAGTTCCAAGAACACAGCAGCTGCGAAGGACTAGCCAAGAAGAGCGCAAAAGTACCACAACATGCCTGCCTCCACAGCTTTTTCCTTGGGGACATGCCTAATTCCTGGCTGATTTGCCTTTCTCGTCTTAGGGTTGCGGTTCGGCCTAGGGCTAGGATTTTTAAAAGCAGGAAGCCCTGAGTTCCAGGCACACTGCAGCTGTGAAAGGCATCCAAAAGGGAGTGCAAAAGTGCCACAACATGGCTGCTTTCACGGCTTTTTCCTTGGCAAGAAGCCTAACACCAGGCTGATTTGCCTTCCCAGGGTTACTGTTAGGCTTAGGCCTAGGGCTAGGATTTTTAAAACTAGGAAGCCCTGGGCTCCAGGCACACTGCAGCTGTTCAAGGCATCCCAAGGGGAGTACAAAAGTGCAACAACATGGCAGCTTTCACAGCTTTTTCCTTGGCACCATCCCTATACCTAGGCTGATTTATCTGCCTAGGGTTAGGGTTAGGGTTCAGCCTAGGGCTTGAATTTCTTTAACCAGGAAGCCCTGAGTTCCAGGCTTACTTCATCTGCCAAAGGCATCCCAAAGGGAGTGCAGAAGTGCCACAACATGGCTGCTTTCACGGCTTTTTCCTTGGCAAGAAGCCTAACATCAGGCTGATTTACTTTCCCAGGGTTACTGTTAGGCTTAGGCCTAGGGCTAGGATTTTTGAAACTAGGAAGCCCTTAGCTCCAGGCACACTGCAGCTGTTCAAGGCATCCCAAGGGGAGTACAAAAGTGCAACAACATGGCAGCTTTCACAGCTTTTTCCTTGGCACCATCCCTATACCTGGGCTGATTTATCTGCCTAGGGTTAGGGTTAGGGTTCAGCCTAGGGCTTGAATTTTTTTTACCAGGAAGCCCTGAGTTCCAGGCTTACTTCATCTGCCAAAGGCATCCCAAAGGGAGTGCAGAAGTGCCACAACATGGCTGCTTTCACGGCTTTTCCCTTAGGAAGAACCCTAATACCCGGCTGATTTACCTTCCTAGGGTTACTGTTAGGCTTAGGCCTAGGACTTTTAAAACCAGGAAGCCCTGGGCTCCAGGCACACTGCAGCTGCGAAAGGCATCCAAAGGGGAGCGCAAAAGTGACGCAACTTGGCTGCCACCACTGATATTTCCATGAGACCATCCCGAACCATAGGCTGATTTTCCTTCCTAGGGTTAAGGTTTGAGTTACGCCTAGGGTAAGGGCTCTATTAACCAGAAAGCCCTGAGTTCCAAGAACACAGCAGCTGCGAAGGACTAGCCAAGAAGAGCGCAAAAGTACCACAACATGCCTGCCTCCACAGCTTTTTCCTTGGGGACATGCCTAATTCCTGGCTGATTTGCCTTTCTCGTCATAGGGTTGGGGTTCGGCCTAGGGCTAGGATTTTTAAAAGCAGGAAGCCCTGAGTTCCAGGCACACTGGAGCTGTGAAAGGCATCCAAAAGGGAGTGCAGAAGTGCCACAACATGGCTGCTTTCACGGCTTGTTCCTTGGCAAGACGCCTAACACCAGGCTGACTTACCTTCCCAGGGTTACTATTAGGCTTAGGCCTAGGGCTAGGATTTTTAAAACTAGGAAGCCCTTAGCTCCAGGCACACTGCAGCTGTTCAAGGCATCCCAAGGGGAGTACAAAAGTGCAACAACATGGCAGCTTTCACAGCTTTTTCCTTGGCACCATCCCTATACCTAGGCTGATTTATCTGCCTAGGGTTAGGGTTAGGGTTCAGCCTAGGGCTTGGATTTCTTTAACCAGGAAGCCCTGAGTTCCAGGCTTACTTCAACTGCCAAAGGCATCCCAAAGGGAGTGCAGAAGTGCCACAACATGGCTGCTTTCACGGCTTTTCCCTTAGGAAGAACCCTAATACCCGGCTGATTTACCTTCCTAGGGTTACTGTTAGGCTTAGGCCTAGGACTTTTAAAACCAGGAAGCCCTGGGCTCCAGGCACACTGCAGCTGCAAAAGGCATCCCAAGGGGAGCGCAAAAGTGACGCAACTTGGCTGCCACCACTGATATTTCCATGAGACCATCCCGAACCATAGGTTGATTTTCCTTCCTAGGGTTAAGGTTTGAGTTACGCCTAGGGTAAGGGTCTATTAACCAGAAAGCCCTGAGTTCCAAGAACACAGCAGCTGCGAAGGACTAGCCAAGAAGAGCGCAAAAGTACCACAACATGCCTGCCTCCACAGCTTTTTCCTTGGGGACATGCCTAATTCCTGGCTGATTTGCCTTTCTCGTCTTAGGGTTGCAGTTCGGCTTAGGGCCAGGATTTTTAAAAGCAGGAAGCCCTGAGTTCCAGGCACACTGCAGCTGTGAAAGGCATCCAAAAGGGAGTGCAAAAGTGCCACAACATGGCTGCTTTCACGGCTTTTTCCTTGGCAAGAAGCCTAACACCAGGCTGATTTACTTTCCCAGGGTTACTGTTAGGCTTAGGCCTAGGGCTAGGATTTTTGAAACTAGGAGGCCCTTAGCTCCAGGCACACTGCAGCTGTTCAAGGCATCCCAAGGGGAGTACAAAAGTGCAACAACATGGCAGCTTTCACAGCTTTTTCCTTGGCAAGAAGCCTAACACCAGGCTGATTTACTTTCCCAGGGTTACTGTTAGGCTTAGGCCTAGGGCTAGGATTTTTGAAACTAGGAAGCCCTTAGCTCCAGGCACACTGCAGCTGTTCAAGGCATCCCAAGGGGAGTACAAAAGTGCAACAACATGGCAGCTTTCACAGCTTTTTCCTTGGCACCATCCCTATACCTAGGCTGATTTATCTGCCTAGGGTTAGGGTTAGGGTTCAGCCTAGGGCTTGGATTTCTTTAACCAGGAAGCCCTGAGTTCCAGGCTTACTTCATCTGCCAAAGGCATCCCAAAGGGAGTGCAGAAGTGCCACAACATGGCTGCTTTCACGGCTTTTTCCTTGGCAAGAAGCCTAACATAAGGCTGATTTACCTTCCCAGGGTTACTGTTAGGCTTAGGCCTAGGGCTAGGATTTTTGAAACTAGGAAGCCCTTAGCTCCAGGCACACTGCAGCTGTTCAAGGCATCCCAAGGGGACTACAAAAGTGCAACAACATGGCTGCTTTCACGGCTTTTCCCTTAGGAAGAACCCTAATACCCGGCTGATTTACCTTCCTAGGGTTACTGTTAGGCTTAGGCCTAGGACTTTTAAAACCAGGAAGCCCTGGGCTCCAGGCACACTGCAGCTGCGAAAGGCATCCCAAGGGGAGCGCAAAAGTGACGCAACTTGGCTGCCACCACTGATATTTCCATGAGACCATCCCGAACCATAGGTTGATTTTCCTTCCTAGGGTTAAGGTTTGAGTTACGCCTAGGGTAAGGGTTCTATTAACCAGAAAGCCCTGAGTTCCAAGAACACAGCAGCTGCGAAGGACTAGCCAAGAAGAGCGCAAAAGTACCACAACATGCCTGCCTCCACAGCTTTTTCCTTGGGGACATGCCTAATTCCTGGCTGATTTGCCTTTCTCGTCTTAGGGTTGCGGTTCGGCCTAGGGCTAGGATTTTTAAAAGCAGGAAGCCCTGAGTTCCAGGCACACTGCAGCTGTGAAAGGCATCCAAAAGGGAGTGCAAAAGTGCCACAACATGGCTGCTTTCACGGCTTTTTCCTTGGCAAGAAGCCTAACACCAGGCTGATTTGCCTTCCCAGGGTTACTGTTAGGCTTAGGCCTAGGGCTAGGATTTTTAAAACTAGGAAGCCCTGGGCTCCAGGCACACTGCAGCTGTTCAAGGCATCCCAAGGGGAGTACAAAAGTGCAACAACATGGCAGCTTTCACAGCTTTTTCCTTGGCACCATCCCTATACCTAGGCTGATTTATCTGCCTAGGGTTAGGGTTAGGGTTCAGCCTAGGGCTTGAATTTCTTTAACCAGGAAGCCCTGAGTTCCAGGCTTACTTCATCTGCCAAAGGCATCCCAAAGGGAGTGCAGAAGTGCCACAACATGGCTGCTTTCACGGCTTTTTCCTTGGCAAGAAGCCTAACATAAGGCTGATTTACCTTCCCAGGGTTACTGTTAGGCTTAGGCCTAGGGCTAGGATTTTTGAAACTAGGAAGCCCTTAGCTCCAGGCACACTGCAGCTGTTCAAGGCATCCCAAGGGGACTACAAAAGTGCAACAACATGGCTGCTTTCACGGCTTTTCCCTTAGGAAGAACCCTAATACCCGGCTGATTTACCTTCCTAGGGTTACTGTTAGGCTTAGGCCTAGGACTTTTAAAACCAGGAAGCCCTGGGCTCCAGGCACACTGCAGCTGCGAAAGGCATCCCAAGGGCAGCGCAAAAGTGACGCAACTTGGCTGCCACCACTGATATTTCCATGAGACCATCCCGAACCATAGGTTGATTTTCCTTCCTAGGGTTAAGGTTTGAGTTACGCCTAGGGTAAGGGTTCTATTAACCAGAAAGCCCTGAGTTCCAAGAACACAGCAGCTGCGAAGGACTAGCCAAGAAGAGCGCAAAAGTACCACAACATGCCTGCCTCCACAGCTTTTTCCTTGGGGACATGCCTAATTCCTGGCTGATTTGCCTTTCTCGTCTTAGGGTTGGGGTTCGGCCTAGGGCTAGGATTTTTAAAAGCAGGAAGCCCTGAGTTCCAGGCACACTGGAGCTGTGAAAGGCATCCAAAAGGGAGTGCAAAAGTGCCACAACATGGCTGCTTTCACGGCTTTTTCCTTGGCAAGAAGCCTAACACCAGGCTGACATACTTTCCCAGGGTTACTGTTAGGCTTAGGCCTAGGGCTAGGATTTTTAAAACTAGGAAGCCCTGGGCTCCAGGCACACTGCAGCTGTTCAAGGCATCCCAAGGGGAGTACAAAAGTGCAACAACATGGCAGCTTTCACAGCTTTTTCCTTGGCACCATCCCTATACCTAGGCTGATTTATCTGCCTAGGGTTAGGGTTAGGGTTCAGCCTAGGGCTTGGATTTCTTTAACCAGGAAGCCCTGAGTTCCAGGCTTACTTCATCTGCCAAAGGCATCCCAAAGGGAGTGCAGAAGTGCCACAACATGGCTGCTTTCACGGCTTTTCCCTTAGGAAGAACCCTAATACCCGGCTGATTTACCTTCCTAGGGTTACTGTTAGGCTTAGGCCTAGGACTTTTAAAACCAGGAAGCCCTGGGCTCCAGGCACACTGCAACTGCGAAAGGCATCCCAAGGGGAGCGCAAAAGTGACGCAACTTGGCTGCCACCACTGATATTTCCATGAGACCATCCCGAACCATAGGCTGATTTTCCTTCCTAGGGTTAAGGTTTGAGTTACGCCTAGGGTAAGGGTTCTATTAACCAGCAAGCCCTGAGTTCCAAGAACACAGCAGCTGCGAAGGACTAGCCAAGAAGAGCGCAAAAGTACCACAACATGCCTGCCTCCACAGCTTTTTCCTTGGGGACATGCCTAATTCCTGGCTGATTTGCCTTTCTCGTCTTAGGGTTGGGGTTCGGCCTAGGGCTAGGATTTTTAAAATCAGGAAGCCCTGAGTTCCAGGCACACTGGAGCTGTGAAAGGCATCCAAAAGGGAGTGCAAAAGTGCCACAACATGGCTGCTTTCACGGCTTTTTCCTTGGCAAGAAGCCTAACATCAGGCTGATTTACTTTCCCAGGGTTACTGTTAGGCTTAGGCCTAGGGCTAGGATTTTTGAAACTAGGAAGCCCTTAGCTCCAGGCACACTGCAGCTGTTCAAGGCATCCCAAGGGGAGTACAAAAGTGCAACAACATGGCAGCTTTCACAGCTTTTTCCTTGGCACCATCCCTATACCTAGGCTGATTTATCTGCCTAGGGTTAGGGTTAGGGTTCAGCCTAGGGCTTGGATTTCTTTAACCAGGAAGCCCTGAGTTCCAGGCTTACTTCATCTGCCAAAGGCATCCCAAAGGGAGTGCAGAAGTGCCACAACATGGCTGCTTTCACGGCTTTTTCCTTGGCAAGAAGCCTAACATCAGGCTGATTTACTTTCCCAGGGTTACTGTTAGGCTTAGGCCTAGGGCTAGGATTTTTGAAACTAGGAAGCCCTTAGCTCCAGGCACACTGCAGCTGTTCAAGGCATCCCAAGGGGAGTACAAAAGTGCAACAACATGGCAGCTTTCACAGCTTTTTCCTTGGCACCATCCCTATACCTGGGCTGATTTATCTGCCTAGGGTTAGGGTTAGGGTTCAGCCTAGGGCTTGGATTTCTTTAACCAGGAAGCCCTGAGTTCCAGGCTTACTTCATCTGCCAAAGGCATCCCAAAGGGAGTGCAGAAGTGCCACAACATGGCTGCTTTCACGGCTTTTCCCTTAGGAAGAACCCTAATACCCGGCTGATTTACCTTCCTAGGGTTACTGTTAGGCTTAGGCCTAGGACTTTTAAAACCAGGAAGCCCTGGGCCCCAGGCACACTGCAGCTGCGAAAGGCATCCCAAGGGGAGCGCAAAAGTGACGCAACTTGGCTGCCACCACTGATATTTCCATGAGACCATCCCGAACCATAGCTTGATTTTCCTTCCTAGGGTTAAGGTTTGAGTTACGCCTAGGGTAAGGGTTCTATTAACCAGAAAGCCCTGAGTTCCAAGAACACAGCAGCTGCGAAGGACTAGCCAAGAAGAGCGCAAAAGTACCACAACATGCCTGCCTCCACAGCTTTTTCCTTGGGGACATGCCTAATTCCTGGCTGATTTGCCTTTCTCGTCATAGGGTTGGGGTTCGGCCTAGGGCTAGGATTTTTAAAAGCAGGAAGCCCTGAGTTCCAGGCACACTGGAGCTGTGAAAGGCATCCAAAAGGGATTGCAAAAGTGCCACAACATGGCTGCTTTCACGGCTTTTTCCTTGGCAAGACGCCTAACACCAGGCTGACTTACCTTCCCAGGGTTACTATTAGGCTTAAGCCTAGGGCTACGATTTTTAAAACTAGGAAGCCCTTAGCTCCAGGCACACTGCAGCTGTTCAAGGCATCCCAAGGGGAGTACAAAAGTGCAACAACATGGCAGCTTTCACAGCTTTTTCCTTGGCACCATCCCTATACCTAGGCTGATTTATCTGCCTAGGGTTAGGGTTAGGGTTCAGCCTAGGGCTTGAATTTCTTTAACCAGGAAGCCCTGAGTTCCAGGCTTACTTCATCTGCCAAAGGCATCCCAAAGGGAGTGCAGAAGTGCCACAACATGGCTGCTTTCACGGCTTTTCCCTTAGGAAGAACCCTAATACCCGGCTGATTTACCTTCCTAGGGTTACTGTTAGGCTTAGGCCTAGGACTTTTAAAACCAGGAAGCCCTGGGCTCCAGGCACACTGCAGCTGCAAAAGGCATCCCAAGGGGAGCGCAAAAGTGACGCAACTTGGCTGCCACCACTGATATTTCCATGAGACCATCCCGAACCATAGGCTGATTTTCCTTCCTAGGGTTAAGGTTTGAGTTACGCCTAGGGTATGGGTCTATTAACCAGAAAGCCCTGAGTTCCAAGAACACAGCAGCTGCGAAGGACTAGCCAAGAAGAGCGCAAAAGTACCACAACATGCCTGCCTCCACAGCTTTTTCCTTGGGGACATGCCTAATTCCTGGCTGATTTGCCTTTCTCGTCTTAGGGTTGGGGTTCGGCCTAGGGCTAGGATTTTTAAAATCAGGAAGCCCTGAGTTCCAGGCACACTGGAGCTGTGAAAGGCATCCAAAAGGGAGTGCAAAAGTGCCACAACATGGCTGTTTCACGGCTTTTTCCTTGGCAAGAAGCCTAACATCAGGCTGATTTACTTTCCCAGGGTTACTGTTAGGCTTAGGCCTAGGGCTAGGATTTTTGAAACTAGGAAGCCCTTAGCTCCAGGCACACTGCAGCTGTTCAAGGCATCCCAAGGGGAGTACAAAAGTGCAACAACATGGCAGCTTTCACAGCTTTTTCCTTGGCACCATCCCTATACCTAGGCTGATTTATCTGCCTAGGGTTAGGGTTAGGGTTCAGCCTAGGGCTTGGATTTCTTTAACCAGGAAGCCCTGAGTTCCAGGCTTACTTCATCTGCCAAAGGCATCCCAAAGGGAGTGCAGAAGTGCCACAACATGGCTGCTTTCACGGCTTTTCCCTTAGGAAGAACCCTAATACCCGGCTGATTTACCTTCCTAGGGTTACTGTTAGGCTTAGGCCTAGGACTTTTAAAACCAGGAAGCCCTGGGCTCCAGGCACACTGCAGCTGCAAAAGGCATCCCAAGGAGAGCGCAAAAGTGACGCAACTTGGCTGCCACCACTGATATTTCCATGAGACCATCCCGAACCATAGGCTGATTTTCCTTCCTAGGGTTAAGGTTTGAGTTACGCCTAGGGTAAGGGTTCTATTAACCAGAAAGCCCTGAGTTCCAAGAACACAGCAGCTGCGAAGGACTAGCCAAGAAGAGCGCAAAAGTACCACAACATGCCTGCCTCCACAGCTTTTTCCTTGGGGACATGCCTAATTCCTGGCTGATTTGCCTTTCTCGTCTTAGGGTTGCGGTTCGGCTTAGGGCCAGGATTTTTAAAAGCAGGAAGCCCTGAGTTCCAGGCACACTGCAGCTGTGAAAGGCATCCAAAAGGGAGTGCAAAAGTGCCACAACATGGCTGCTTTCACGGCTTTTTCCTTGGCAAGAAGCCTAACACCAGGCTGATTTACTTTCCCAGGGTTACTGTTAGGCTTAGGCCTAGGGCTAGGATTTTTGAAACTAGGAGGCCCTTAGCTCCAGGCACACTGCAGCTGTTCAAGGCATCCCAAGGGGAGTACAAAAGTGCAACAACATGGCAGCTTTCACAGCTTTTTCTTGGCAAGAAGCCTAACACCAGGCTGATTTACTTTCCCAGGGTTACTGTTAGGCTTAGGCCTAGGGCTAGGATTTTTGAAACTAGGAAGCCCTTAGCTCCAGGCACACTGCAGCTGTTCAAGGCATCCCAAGGGGAGTACAAAAGTGCAACAACATGGCAGCTTTCACAGCTTTTTCCTTGGCACCATCCCTATACCTAGGCTGATTTATCTGCCTAGGGTTAGGGTTAGGGTTCAGCCTAGGGCTTGGATTTCTTTAACCAGGAAGCCCTGAGTTCCAGGCTTACTTCATCTGCCAAAGGCATCCCAAAGGGAGTGCAGAAGTGCCACAACATGGCTGCTTTCACGGCTTTTTCCTTGGCAAGAAGCCTAACATAAGGCTGATTTACCTTCCCAGGGTTACTGTTAGGCTTAGGCCTAGGGCTAGGATTTTTGAAACTAGGAAGCCCTTAGCTCCAGGCACACTGCAGCTGTTCAAGGCATCCCAAGGGGACTACAAAAGTGCAACAACATGGCTGCTTTCACGGCTTTTCCCTTAGGAAGAACCCTAATACCCGGCTGATTTACCTTCCTAGGGTTACTGTTAGGCTTAGGCCTAGGACTTTTAAAACCAGGAAGCCCTGGGCTCCAGGCACACTGCAGCTGCGAAAGGCATCCCAAGGGGAGCGCAAAAGTGACGCAACTTGGCTGCCACCACTGATATTTCCATGAGACCATCCCGAACCATAGGTTGATTTTCCTTCCTAGGGTTAAGGTTTGAGTTACGCCTAGGGTAAGGGTTCTATTAACCAGAAAGCCCTGAGTTCCAAGAACACAGCAGCTGCGAAGGACTAGCCAAGAAGAGCGCAAAAGTACCACAACATGCCTGCCTCCACAGCTTTTTCCTTGGGGACATGCCTAATTCCTGGCTGATTTGCCTTTCTCGTCTTAGGGTTGCGGTTCGGCCTAGGGCTAGGATTTTTAAAAGCAGGAAGCCCTGAGTTCCAGGCACACTGCAGCTGTGAAAGGCATCCAAAAGGGAGTGCAAAAGTGCCACAACATGGCTGCTTTCACGGCTTTTTCCTTGGCAAGAAGCCTAACACCAGGCTGATTTGCCTTCCCAGGGTTACTGTTAGGCTTAGGCCTAGGGCTAGGATTTTTAAAACTAGGAAGCCCTGGGCTCCAGGCACACTGCAGCTGTTCAAGGCATCCCAAGGGGAGTACAAAAGTGCAACAACATGGCAGCTTTCACAGCTTTTTCCTTGGCACCATCCCTATACCTAGGCTGATTTATCTGCCTAGGGTTAGGGTTAGGGTTCAGCCTAGGGCTTGAATTTTTTTTAACCAGGAAGCCCTGAGTTCCAGGCTTACTTCATCTGCCAAAGGCATCCCAAAGGGAGTGCAGAAGTGCCACAACATGGCTGCTTTCACGGCTTTTCCCTTAGGAAGAACCCTAATACCCGGCTGATTTACCTTCCTAGGGTTACTGTTAGGCTTAGGCCTAGGACTTTTAAAACCAGGAAGCCCTGGGCCCCAGGCACACTGCAGCTGCGAAAGGCATCCCAAGGGGAGCGCAAAAGTGACGCAACTTGGCTGCCACCACTGATATTTCCATGAGACCATCCCGAACCATAGCTTGATTTTCCTTCCTAGGGTTAAGGTTTGAGTTACGCCTAGGGTAAGGGTTCTATTAACCAGAAAGCCCTGAGTTCCAAGAACACAGCAGCTGCGAAGGACTAGCCAAGAAGAGCGCAAAAGTACCACAACATGCCTGCCTCCACAGCTTTTTCCTTGGGGACATGCCTAATTCCTGGCTGATTTGCCTTTCTCGTCTTAGGGTTGGGGTTCGGCCTAGGGCTAGGATTTTTAAAATCAGGAAGCCCTGAGTTCCAGGCACACTGGAGCTGTGAAAGGCATCCAAAAGGGAGTGCAAAAGTGCCACAACATGGCTGCTTTCACGGCTTTTTCCTTGGCAAGAAGCCTAACATCAGGCTGATTTACTTTCCCAGGGTTACTGTTAGGCTTAGGCCTAGGGCTAGGATTTTTGAAACTAGGAAGCCCTTAGCTCCAGGCACACTGCAGCTGTTCAAGGCATCCCAAGGGGAGTACAAAAGTGCAACAACATGGCAGCTTTCACAGCTTTTTCCTTGGCACCATCCCTATACCTAGGCTGATTTATCTGCCTAGGGTTAGGGTTAGGGTTCAGCCTAGGGCTTGGATTTCTTTAACCAGGAAGCCCTGAGTTCCAGGCTTACTTCATCTGCCAAAGGCATCCCAAAGGGAGTGCAGAAGTGCCACAACATGGCTGCTTTCACGGCTTTTTCCTTGGCAAGAAGCCTAACATCAGGCTGATTTACTTTCCCAGGGTTACTGTTAGGCTTAGGCCTAGGGCTAGGATTTTTGAAACTAGGAAGCCCTTAGCTCCAGGCACACTGCAGCTGTTCAAGGCATCCCAAGGGGAGTACAAAAGTGCAACAACATGGCAGCTTTCACAGCTTTTTCCTTGGCACCATCCCTATACCTGGGCTGATTTATCTGCCTAGGGTTAGGGTTAGGGTTCAGCCTAGGGCTTGGATTTCTTTAACCAGGAAGCCCTGAGTTCCAGGCTTACTTCATCTGCCAAAGGCATCCCAAAGGGAGTGCAGAAGTGCCACAACATGGCTGCTTTCACGGCTTTTGCCTTAGGAAGAACCCTAATACCCGGCTGATTTACCTTCCTAGGGTTACTGTTAGGCTTAGGCCTAGGACTTTTAAAACCAGGAAGCCCTGGGCTCCAGGCACACTGCAGCTGCGAAAGGCATCCCAAGGGCAGCGCAAAAGTGACGCAACTTGGCTGCCACCACTGATATTTCCATGAGACCATCCCGAACCATAGGTTGATTTTCCTTCCTAGGGTTAAGGTTTGAGTTACGCCTAGGGTAAGGGTTCTATTAACCAGAAAGCCCTGAGTTCCAAGAACACAGCAGCTGCGAAGGACTAGCCAAGAAGAGCGCAAAAGTACCACAACATGCCTGCCTCCACAGCTTTTTCCTTGGGGACATGCCTAATTCCTGGCTGATTTGCCTTTCTCATCATAGGGTTGGGGTTCGGCCTAGGGCTAGGATTTTTAAAAGCAGGAAGCCCTGAGTTCCAGGCACACTGGAGCTGTGAAAGGCATCCAAAAGGGATTGCAAAAGTGCCACAACATGGCTGCTTTCACGGCTTTTTCCTTGGCAAGACGCCTAACACCAGGCTGACTTACCTTCCCAGGGTTACTATTAGGCTTAAGCCTAGGGCTAGGATTTTTGAAACTAGGAAGCCCTTAGCTCCAGGCACACTGCAGCTGTTCAAGGCATCCCAAGGGGAGTACAAAAGTGCAACAACATGGCAGCTTTCACAGCTTTTTCCTTGGCACCATCCCTATACCTAGGCTGATTTATCTGCCTAGGGTTAGGGTTAGGGTTCAGCCTAGGGCTTGGATTTCTTTAACCAGGAAGCCCTGAGTTCCAGGCTTACTTCATCTGCCAAAGGCATCCCAAAGGGAGTGCAGAAGTGCCACAACATGGCTGCTTTCACGGCTTTTCCCTTAGGAAGAACCCTAATACCCGGCTGATTTACCTTCCTAGGGTTACTGTTAGGCTTAGGCCTAGGACTTTTAAAACCAGGAAGCCCTGGGCTCCAGGCACACTGCAGCTGCGAAAGGCATCCCAAGGGGAGCGCAAAAGTGACGCAACTTGGCTGCCACCACTGATATTTCCATGAGACCATCCCGAACCATAGGCTGATTTTCCTTCCTAGGGTTAAGGTTTGAGTTACGCCTAGGGTAAGGGTTCTATTAACCAGCAAGCCCTGAGTTCCAAGAACACAGCAGCTGCGAAGGACTAGCCAAGAAGAGCGCAAAAGTACCACAACATGCCTGCCTCCACAGCTTTTTCCTTGGGGACATGCCTAATTCCTGGCTGATTTGCCTTTCTCGTCTTAGGGTTGGGGTTCGGCCTAGGGCTAGGATTTTTAAAATCAGGAAGCCCTGAGTTCCAGGCACACTGGAGCTGTGAAAGGCATCCAAAAGGGAGTGCAAAAGTGCCACAACATGGCTGCTTTCACGGCTTTTTCCTTGGCAAGAAGCCTAACATCAGGCTGATTTACTTTCCCAGGGTTACTGTTAGGCTTAGGCCTAGGGCTAGGATTTTTGAAACTAGGAAGCCCTTAGCTCCAGGCACACTGCAGCTGTTCAAGGCATCCCAAGGGGAGTACAAAAGTGCAACAACATGGCCGCTTTCACAGCTTTTTCCTTGGCACCATCCCTATACCTAGGCTGATTTATCTGCCTAGGGTTAGGGTTAGGGTTCAGCCTAGGGCTTGGATTTCTTTAACCAGGAAGCCCTGAGTTCCAGGCTTACTTCATCTGCCAAAGGCATCCCAAAGGGAGTGCAGAAGTGCCACAACATGGCTGCTTTCACGGCTTTTTCCTTGGCAAGAAGCCTAACATCAGGCTGATTTACTTTCCCAGGGTTACTGTTAGGCTTAGGCCTAGGGCTAGGATTTTTGAAACTAGGAAGCCCTTAGCTCCAGGCACACTGCAGCTGTTCAAGGCATCCCAAGGGGAGTACAAAAGTGCAACAACATGGCAGCTTTCACAGCTTTTTCCTTGGCACCATCCCTATACCTAGGCTGATTTATCTGCCTAGGGTTAGGGTTAGGGTTCAGCCTAGGGCTTGGATTTCTTTAACCAGGAAGCCCTGAGTTCCAGGCTTACTTCATCTGCCAAAGGCATCCCAAAGGGAGTGCAGAAGTGCCACAACATGGCTGCTTTCACGGCTTTTCCCTTAGGAAGAACCCTAATACCCGGCTGATTTACCTTCCTAGGGTTACTGTTAGGCTTAGGCCTAGGACTTTTAAAACCAGGAAGCCCTGGGCTCCAGGCACACTGCAGCTGCAAAAGGCATCCCAAGGAGAGCGCAAAAGTGACGCAACTTGGCTGCCACCACTGATATTTCCATGAGACCATCCCGAACCATAGGCTGATTTTCCTTCCTAGGGTTAAGGTTTGAGTTACGCCTAGGGTAAGGGTTCTATTAACCAGAAAGCCCTGAGTTCCAAGAACACAGCAGCTGCGAAGGACTAGCCAAGAAGAGCGCAAAAGTACCACAACATGCCTGCCTCCACAGCATTTTCCTTGGGGACATGCCTAATTCCTGGCTGATTTGCCTTTCTCGTCTTAGGGTTGGGGTTCGGCCTAGGGCTAGGATTTTTAAAAGCAGGAAGCCCTGAGTTCCAGGCACACTGGAGCTGTGAAAGGCATCCAAAAGGGAGTGCAAAAGTGCCACAACATGGCTGCTTTCACGGCTTTTTCCTTGGCAAGAAGCCTAACACCAGGCTGATTTGCCTTCCCAGGGTTACTGTTAGGCTTAGGCCTAGGGCTAGGATTTTTAAAACTAGGAAGCCCTGGGCTCCAGGCACACTGCAGCTGTTCAAGGCATCCCAAGGGGAGTACAAAAGTGCAACAACATGGCAGCTTTCACAGCTTTTTCCTTGGCACCATCCCTATACCTGGGCTGATTTATCTGCCTAGGGTTAGGGTTAGGGTTCAGCCTAGGGCTTGGATTTCTTTAACCAGGAAGCCCTGAGTTCCAGGCTTACTTCATCTGCCAAAGGCATCCCAAAGGGAGTGCAGAAGTGCCACAACATGGCTGCTTTCACGGCTTTTTCCTTGGCAAGAAGCCTAACATCAGGCTGATTTACTTTCCCAGGGTTACTGTTAGGCTTAGGCCTAGGGCTAGGATTTTTGAAACTAGGAAGCCCTTAGCTCCAGGCACACTGCAGCTGTTCAAGGCATCCCAAGGGGAGTACAAAAGTGCAACAACATGGCAGCTTTCACAGCTTTTTCCTTGGCAAGAAGCCTAACACCAGGCTGATTTACTTTCCCAGGGTTACTGTTAGGCTTAGGCCTAGGGCTAGGATTTTTGAAACTAGGAAGCCCTTAGCTCCAGGCACACTGCAGCTTTTCAAGGCATCCCAAGGGGAGTACAAAAGTGCAACAACATGGCAGCTTTCACAGCTTTTTCCTTGGCACCATCCCTATACCTAGGCTGATTTATCTGCCTAGGGTTAGGGTTAGGGTTCAGCCTAGGGCTTGGATTTCTTTAACCAGGAAGCCCTGAGTTCCAGGCTTACTTCATCTGCCAAAGGCATCCCAAAGGGAGTGCAGAAGTGCCACAACATGGCTGCTTTCACGGCTTTTTCCTTGGCAAGAAGCCTAACATAAGGCTGATTTACCTTCCCAGGGTTACTGTTAGGCTTAGGCCTAGGGCTAGGATTTTTGAAACTAGGAAGCCCTTAGCTCCAGGCACACTGCAGCTGTTCAAGGCATCCCAAGGGGACTACAAAAGTGCAACAACATGGCTGCTTTCACGGCTTTTCCCTTAGGAAGAACCCTAATACCCGGCTGATTTACCTTCCTAGGGTTACTGTTAGGCTTAGGCCTAGGACTTTTAAAACCAGGAAGCCCTGGGCTCCAGGCACACTGCAGCTGCGAAAGGCATCCCAAGGGGAGCGCAAAAGTGACGCAACTTGGCTGCCACCACTGATATTTCCATGAGACCATCCCGAACCATAGGTTGATTTTCCTTCCTAGGGTTAAGGTTTGAGTTACGCCTAGGGTAAGGGTTCTATTAACCAGAAAGCCCTGAGTTCCAAGAACACAGCAGCTGCGAAGGACTAGCCAAGAAGAGCGCAAAAGTACCACAACATGCCTGCCTCCACAGCTTTTTCCTTGGGGACATGCCTAATTCCTGGCTGATTTGCCTTTCTCATCATAGGGTTGGGGTTCGGCCTAGGGCTAGGATTTTTAAAATCAGGAAGCCCTGAGTTCCAGGCACACTGGAGCTGTGAAAGGCATCCAAAAGGGAGTGCAAAAGTGCCACAACATGGCTGCTTTCACGGCTTTTTCCTTGGCAAGAAGCCTAACATCAGGCTGATTTACTTTCCCAGGGTTACTGTTAGGCTTAGGCCTAGGGCTAGGATTTTTGAAACTAGGAAGCCCTTAGCTCCAGGCACACTGCAGCTGTTCAAGGCATCCCAAGGGGAGTACAAAAGTGCAACAACATGGCAGCTTTCACAGCTTTTTCCTTGGCACCATCCCTATACCTAGGCTGATTTATCTGCCTAGGGTTAGGGTTAGGGTTCAGCCTAGGGCTTGGATTTCTTTAACCAGGAAGCCCTGAGTTCCAGGCTTACTTCATCTGCCAAAGGCATCCCAAAGGGAGTGCAGAAGTGCCACAACATGGCTGCTTTCACGGCTTTTACCTTGGCAAGAAGCCTAACATCAGGCTGATTTACTTTCCCAGGGTTACTGTTAGGCTTAGGCCTAGGGCTAGGATTTTTGAAACTAGGAAGCCCTTAGCTCCAGTCACACTGCAGCTGCGAAAGGCATCCAAAGGGGAGCGCAAAAGTGACGCAACTTGGCTGCCACCACTGATATTTCCATGAGACCATCCCGAACCATAGGCTGATTTTCCTTCCTAGGGTTAAGGTTTGAGTTACGCCTAGGGAAAGGGTTCTATTAACCAGAAAGCCCTGAGTTCCAAGAACACAGCAGCTGCGAAGGACTAGCCAAGAAGAGCGCAAAAGTACCACAACATGCCTGCCTCCACAGCTTTTTCCTTGGGGACATGCCTAATTCCTGGCTGATTTGCCTTTCTCGTCATAGGGTTGGGGTTCGGCCTAGGGCTAGGATTTTTAAAAGCAGGAAGCCCTGAGTTCCAGGCACACTGCAGCTGTGAAAGGCATCCAAAAGGGAGTGCAGAAGTGCCACAACATGGCTGCTTTCACGGCTTGTTCCTTGGCAAGACGCCTAACACCAGGCTGACTTACCTTCCCAGGGTTACTATTAGGCTTAGGCCTAGGGCTACGATTTTTAAAACTAGGAAGCCCTTAGCTCCAGGCACACTGCAGCTGTTCAAGGCATCCCAAGGGGAGTACAAAAGTGCAACAACATGGCAGCTTTCACAGCTTTTTCCTTGGCACCATCCCTATACCTAGGCTGATTTATCTGCCTAGGGTTAGGGTTAGGGTTCAGCCTAGGGCTTGAATTTCTTTAACCAGGAAGCCCTGAGTTCCAGGCTTACTTCATCTGCCAAAGGCATCCCAAAGGGAGTGCAGAAGTGCCACAACATGGCTGCTTTCACGGCTTTTCCCTTAGGAAGAACCCTAATACCCGGCTGATTTACCTTCCTAGGGTTACTGTTAGGCTTAGGCCTAGGACTTTTAAAACCAGGAAGCCCTGGGCTCCAGGCACACTGCAGCTGTGAAAGGCATCCCAAGGGGAGCGCAAAAGTGACGCAACTTGGCTGCCACCACTGATATTTCCATGAGACCATCCCGAACCATAGGTTGATTTTCCTTCCTAGGGTTAAGGTTTGTGTTACGCCTAGGGTAAGGGTCTATTAACCAGAAAGCCCTGAGTTCCAAGAACACAGCAGCTGCGAAGGACTACCCAAGAAGAGCGCAAAAGTACCACAACATGCCTGCCTCCACAGCTTTTTCCTTGGGGACATGCCTAATTCCTGGCTGATTTGCCTTTCTCGTCATAGGGTTGCGGTTCGGCCTAGGGCCAGGATTTTTAAAAGCAGGAAGCCCTGAGTTCCAGGCACACTGCAGCTGTGAAAGGCATCCAAAAGGGAGTGCAAAAGTGCCACAACATGGCTGCTTTCACGGCTTTTTCCTTGGCAAGAAGCCTAACACCAGGCTGATTTACTTTCCCAGGGTTACTGTTAGGCTTAGGCCTAGGGCTAGGATTTTTGAAACTAGGAGGCCCTTAGCTCCAGGCACACTGCAGCTGTTCAAGGCATCCCAAGGGGAGTACAAAAGTGCAACAACATGGCAGCTTTCACAGCTTTTTCCTTGGCAAGAAGCCTAACACCAGGCTGATTTACTTTCCCAGGGTTACTGTTAGGCTTAGGCCTAGGGCTAGGATTTTTGAAACTAGGAAGCCCTTAGCTCCAGGCACACTGCAGCTGTTCAAGGCATCCCAAGGGGAGTACAAAAGTGCAACAACATGGCAGCTTTCACAGCTTTTTCCTTGGCACCATCCCTATACCTAGGCTGATTTATCTGCCTAGGGTTAGGGTTAGGGTTCAGCCTAGGGCTTGGATTTCTTTAACCAGGAAGCCCTGAGTTCCAGGCTTACTTCATCTGCCAAAGGCATCCCAAAGGGAGTGCAGAAGTGCCACAACATGGCTGCTTTCACGGCTTTTTCCTTGGCAAGAAGCCTAACATAAGGCTGATTTACCTTCCCAGGGTTACTGTTAGGCTTAGGCCTAGGGCTAGGATTTTTGAAACTAGGAAGCCCTTAGCTCCAGGCACACTGCAGCTGTTCAAGGCATCCCAAGGGGACTACAAAAGTGCAACAACATGGCTGCTTTCACGGCTTTTCCCTTAGGAAGAACCCTAATACCCGGCTGATTTACCTTCCTAGGGTTACTGTTAGGCTTAGGCCTAGGACTTTTAAAACCAGGAAGCCCTGGGCTCCAGGCACACTGCAGCTGCGAAAGGCATCCAAAGGGGAGCGCAAAAGTGACGCAACTTGGCTGCCACCACTGATATTTCCATGAGACCATCCCGAACCATAGGTTGATTTTCCTTCCTAGGGTTAAGGTTTGAGTTACGCCTAGGGTAAGGGTTCTATTAACCAGAAAGCCCTGAGTTCCAAGAACACAGCAGCTGCGAAGGACTAGCCAAGAAGAGCGCAAAAGTACCACAACATGCCTGCCTCCACAGCTTTTTCCTTGGGGACATGCCTAATTCCTGGCTGATTTGCCTTTCTCATCATAGGGTTGGGGTTCGGCCTAGGGCTAGGATTTTTAAAAGCAGGAAGCCCTGAGTTCCAGGCACACTGGAGCTGTGAAAGGCATCCAAAAGGGAGTCCAAAAGTGCCACAACATGGCTGCTTTCACGGCTTTTTCCTTGGCAAGAAGCCTAACATCAGGCTGATTTACTTTCCCAGGGTTACTGTTAGGCTTAGGCCTAGGGCTAGGATTTTTGAAACTAGGAAGCCCTTAGCTCCAGGCACACTGCAGCTGTTCAAGGCATCCCAAGGGGAGTACAAAAGTGCAACAACATGGCAGCTTTCACAGCTTTTTCCTTGGCACCATCCCTATACCTAGGCTGATTTATCTGCCTAGGGTTAGGGTTAGGGTTCAGCCTAGGGCTTGGATTTCTTTAACCAGGAAGCCCTGAGTTCCAGGCTTACTTCATCTGCCAAAGGCATCCCAAAGGGAGTGCAGAAGTGCCACAACATGGCTGCTTTCACGGCTTTTTCCTTGGCAAGAAGCCTAACATCAGGCTGATTTACTTTCCCAGGGTTACTGTTAGGCTTAGGCCTAGGGCTAGGATTTTTGAAACTAGGAAGCCCTTAGCTCCAGGCACACTGCAGCTGTTCAAGGCATCCCAAGGGGAGTACAAAAGTGCAACAACATGGCAGCTTTCACAGCTTTTTCCTTGGCACCATCCCTATACCTGGGCTGATTTATCTGCCTAGGGTTAGGGTTAGGGTTCAGCCTAGGGCTTGAATTTTTTTTACCAGGAAGCCCTGAGTTCCAGGCTTACTTCATCTGCCAAAGGCATCCCAAAGGGAGTGCAGAAGTGCCACAACATGGCTGCTTTCACGGCTTTTCCCTTAGGAAGAGCCCTAATACCCGGCTGATTTACCTTCCTAGGGTTACTGTTAGGCTTAGGCCTAGGACTTTTAAAACCAGGAAGCCCTGGGCTCCAGGCACACTGCAGCTGCAAAAGGCATCCCAAGGGGAGCGCAAAAGTGACGCAACTTGGCTGCCACCACTGATATTTCCATGAGACCATCCCGAACCATAGGTTGATTTTCCTTCCTAGGGTTAAGGTTTGAGTTACGCCTAGGGTAAGGGTCTATTAACCAGAAAGCCCTGAGTTCCAAGAACACAGCAGCTGCGAAGGACTAGCCAAGAAGAGCGCAAAAGTACCACAACATGCCTGCCTCCACAGCTTTTTCCTTGGGGACATGCCTAATTCCTGGCTGATTTGCCTTTCTCGTCTTAGGGTTGCGGTTCGGCCTAGGGCTAGGATTTTTAAAAGCAGGAAGCCCTGAGTTCCAGGCACACTGGAGCTGTGAAAGGCATCCAAAAGGGAGTGCAAAAGTGCCACAACATGGCTGCTTTCACGGCTTTTTCCTTGGCAAGAAGCCTAACACCAGGCTGATTTGCCTTCCCAGGGTTACTGTTAGGCTTAGGCCTAGGGCTAGGATTTTTAAAACTAGGAAGCCCTGGGCTCCAGGCACACTGCAGCTGTTCAAGGCATCCCAAGGGGAGTACAAAAGTGCAACAACATGGCAGCTTTCACAGCTTTTTCCTTGGCACCATCCCTATACCTAGGCTGATTTATCTGCCTAGGGTTAGGGTTAGGGTTCAGCCTAGGGCTTGAATTTTTTTTAACCAGGAAGCCCTGAGTTCCAGGCTTACTTCATCTGCCAAAGGCATCCCAAAGGGAGTGCAGAAGTGCCACAACATGGCTGCTTTCACGGCTTTTCCCTTAGGAAGAACCCTAATACCCGGCTGATTTACCTTCCTAGGGTTACTGTTAGGCTTAGGCCTAGGACTTTTAAAACCAGGAAGCCCTGGGCTCCAGGCACACTGCAGCTGTGAAAGGCATCCCAAGGGCAGCGCAAAAGTGACGCAACTTGGCTGCCACCACTGATATTTCCATGAGACCATCCCGAACCATAGGATGATTTTCCTTCCTAGGGTTAAGGTTTGAGTTACGCCTAGGGTAAGGGTTCTATTAACCAGAAAGCCCTGAGTTCCAAGAACACAGCAGCTGCGAAGGACTAGCCAAGAAGAGCGCAAAAGTACCACAACATGCCTGCCTCCACAGCTTTTTCCTTGGGGACATGCCTAATTCCTGGCTGATTTGCCTTTCTCGTCTTAGGGTTGGGGTTCGGCCTAGGGCTAGGATTTTTAAAATCAGGAAGCCCTGAGTTCCAGGCACACTGGAGCTGTGAAAGGCATCCAAAAGGGAGTGCAAAAGTGCCACAACATGGCTGCTTTCACGGCTTTTTCCTTGGCAAGAAGCCTAACATCAGGCTGATTTACTTTCCCAGGGTTACTGTTAGGCTTAGGCCTAGGGCTAGGATTTTTGAAACTAGGAAGCCCTTAGCTCCAGGCACACTGCAGCTGTTCAAGGCATCCCAAGGGGAGTACAAAAGTGCAACAACATGGCAGCTTTCACAGCTTTTTCCTTGGCACCATCCCTATACCTAGGCTGATTTATCTGCCTAGGGTTAGGGTTAGGGTTCAGCCTAGGGCTTGGATTTCTTTAACCAGGAAGCCCTGAGTTCCAGGCTTACTTCATCTGCCAAAGGCATCCCAAAGGGAGTGCAGAAGTGCCACAACATGGCTGCTTTCACGGCTTTTTCCTTGGCAAGAAGCCTAACATCAGGCTGATTTACTTTCCCAGGGTTACTGTTAGGCTTAGGCCTAGGGCTAGGATTTTTGAAACTAGGAAGCCCTTAGCTCCAGGCACACTGCAGCTGTTCAAGGCATCCCAAGGGGAGTACAAAAGTGCAACAACATGGCAGCTTTCACAGCTTTTTCCTTGGCACCATCCCTATACCTGGGCTGATTTATCTGCCTAGGGTTAGGGTTAGGGTTCAGCCTAGGGCTTGAATTTTTTTTACCAGGAAGCCCTGAGTTCCAGGCTTACTTCATCTGCCAAAGGCATCCCAAAGGGAGTGCAGAAGTGCCACAACATGGCTGCTTTCACGGCTTTTCCCTTAGGAAGAACCCTAATACCCGGCTGATTTACCTTCCTAGGGTTACTGTTAGGCTTAGGCCTAGGACTTTTAAAACCAGGAAGCCCTGGGCTCCAGGCACACTGCAGCTGCGAAAGGCATCCAAAGGGGAGCGCAAAAGTGACGCAACTTGGCTGCCACCACTGATATTTCCATGAGACCATCCCGAACCATAGGCTGATTTTCCTTCCTAGGGTTAAGGTTTGAGTTACGCCTAGGGTAAGGGCTCTATTAACCAGAAAGCCCTGAGTTCCAAGAACACAGCAGCTGCGAAGGACTAGCCAAGAAGAGCGCAAAAGTACCACAACATGCCTGCCTCCACAGCTTTTTCCTTGGGGACATGCCTAATTCCTGGCTGATTTGCCTTTCTCGTCATAGGGTTGGGGTTCGGCCTAGGGCTAGGATTTTTAAAAGCAGGAAGCCCTGAGTTCCAGGCACACTGGAGCTGTGAAAGGCATCCAAAAGGGAGTGCAGAAGTGCCACAACATGGCTGCTTTCACGGCTTGTTCCTTGGCAAGACGCCTAACACCAGGCTGACTTACCTTCCCAGGGTTACTATTAGGCTTAGGCCTAGGGCTAGGATTTTTAAAACTAGGAAGCCCTTAGCTCCAGGCACACTGCAGCTGTTCAAGGCATCCCAAGGGGAGTACAAAAGTGCAACAACATGGCAGCTTTCACAGCTTTTTCCTTGGCACCATCCCTATACCTAGGCTGATTTATCTGCCTAGGGTTAGGGTTAGGGTTCAGCCTAGGGCTTGAATTTCTTTAACCAGGAAGCCCTGAGTTCCAGGCTTACTTCAACTGCCAAAGGCATCCCAAAGGGAGTGCAGAAGTGCCACAACATGGCTGCTTTCACGGCTTTTCCCTTAGGAAGAACCCTAATACCCGGCTGATTTACCTTCCTAGGGTTACTGTTAGGCTTAGGCCTAGGACTTTTAAAACCAGGAAGCCCTGGGCTCCAGGCACACTGCAGCTGCAAAAGGCATCCCAAGGGGAGCGCAAAAGTGACGCAACTTGGCTGCCACCACTGATATTTCCATGAGACCATCCCGAACCATAGGTTGATTTTCCTTCCTAGGGTTAAGGTTTGAGTTACGCCTAGGGTAAGGGTCTATTAACCAGAAAGCCCTGAGTTCCAAGAACACAGCAGCTGCGAAGGACTAGCCAAGAAGAGCGCAAAAGTACCACAACATGCCTGCCTCCACAGCTTTTTCCTTGGGGACATGCCTAATTCCTGGCTGATTTGCCTTTCTCGTCTTAGGGTTGCGGTTCGGCTTAGGGCCAGGATTTTTAAAAGCAGGAAGCCCTGAGTTCCAGGCACACTGCAGCTGTGAAAGGCATCCAAAAGGGAGTGCAAAAGTGCCACAACATGGCTGCTTTCACGGCTTTTTCCTTGGCAAGAAGCCTAACACCAGGCTGATTTACTTTCCCAGGGTTACTGTTAGGCTTAGGCCTAGGGCTAGGATTTTTGAAACTAGGAGGCCCTTAGCTCCAGGCACACTGCAGCTGTTCAAGGCATCCCAAGGGGAGTACAAAAGTGCAACAACATGGCAGCTTTCACAGCTTTTTCCTTGGCAAGAAGCCTAACACCAGGCTGATTTACTTTCCCAGGGTTACTGTTAGGCTTAGGCCTAGGGCTAGGATTTTTGAAACTAGGAAGCCCTTAGCTCCAGGCACACTGCAGCTGTTCAAGGCATCCCAAGGGGAGTACAAAAGTGCAACAACATGGCAGCTTTCACAGCTTTTTCCTTGGCACCATCCCTATACCTAGGCTGATTTATCTGCCTAGGGTTAGGGTTAGGGTTCAGCCTAGGGCTTGGATTTCTTTAACCAGGAAGCCCTGAGTTCCAGGCTTACTTCATCTGCCAAAGGCATCCCAAAGGGAGTGCAGAAGTGCCACAACATGGCTGCTTTCACGGCTTTTTCCTTGGCAAGAAGCCTAACATAAGGCTGATTTACCTTCCCAGGGTTACTGTTAGGCTTAGGCCTAGGGCTAGGATTTTTGAAACTAGGAAGCCCTTAGCTCCAGGCACACTGCAGCTGTTCAAGGCATCCCAAGGGGACTACAAAAGTGCAACAACATGGCTGCTTTCACGGCTTTTCCCTTAGGAAGAACCCTAATACCCGGCTGATTTACCTTCCTAGGGTTACTGTTAGGCTTAGGCCTAGGACTTTTAAAACCAGGAAGCCCTGGGCTCCAGGCACACTGCAGCTGCGAAAGGCATCCCAAGGGGAGCGCAAAAGTGACGCAACTTGGCTGCCACCACTGATATTTCCATGAGACCATCCCGAACCATAGGTTGATTTTCCTTCCTAGGGTTAAGGTTTGAGTTACGCCTAGGGTAAGGGTTCTATTAACCAGAAAGCCCTGAGTTCCAAGAACACAGCAGCTGCGAAGGACTAGCCAAGAAGAGCGCAAAAGTACCACAACATGCCTGCCTCCACAGCTTTTTCCTTGGGGACATGCCTAATTCCTGGCTGATTTGCCTTTCTCGTCTTAGGGTTGCGGTTCGGCCTAGGGCTAGGATTTTTAAAAGCAGGAAGCCCTGAGTTCCAGGCACACTGCAGCTGTGAAAGGCATCCAAAAGGGAGTGCAAAAGTGCCACAACATGGCTGCTTTCACGGCTTTTTCCTTGGCAAGAAGCCTAACACCAGGCTGATTTGCCTTCCCAGGGTTACTGTTAGGCTTAGGCCTAGGGCTAGGATTTTTAAAACTAGGAAGCCCTGGGCTCCAGGCACACTGCAGCTGTTCAAGGCATCCCAAGGGGAGTACAAAAGTGCAACAACATGGCAGCTTTCACAGCTTTTTCCTTGGCACCATCCCTATACCTAGGCTGATTTATCTGCCTAGGGTTAGGGTTAGGGTTCAGCCTAGGGCTTGAATTTCTTTAACCAGGAAGCCCTGAGTTCCAGGCTTACTTCATCTGCCAAAGGCATCCCAAAGGGAGTGCAGAAGTGCCACAACATGGCTGCTTTCACGGCTTTTTCCTTGGCAAGAAGCCTAACATAAGGCTGATTTACCTTCCCAGGGTTACTGTTAGGCTTAGGCCTAGGGCTAGGATTTTTGAAACTAGGAAGCCCTTAGCTCCAGGCACACTGCAGCTGTTCAAGGCATCCCAAGGGGACTACAAAAGTGCAACAACATGGCTGCTTTCACGGCTTTTCCCTTAGGAAGAACCCTAATACCCGGCTGATTTACCTTCCTAGGGTTACTGTTAGTCTTAGGCCTAGGACTTTTAAAACCAGGAAGCCCTGGGCTCCAGGCACACTGCAGCTGCGAAAGGCATCCCAAGGGCAGCGCAAAAGTGACGCAACTTGGCTGCCACCATTGATATTTCCATGAGACCATCCCGAACCATAGGTTGATTTTCCTTCCTAGGGTTAAGGTTTGAGTTACGCCTAGGGTAAGGGTTCTATTAACCAGAAAGCCCTGAGTTCCAAGAACACAGCAGCTGCGAAGGACTAGCCAAGAAGAGCGCAAAAGTACCACAACATGCCTGCCTCCACAGCTTTTTCCTTGGGGACATGCCTAATTCCTGGCTGATTTGCCTTTCTCGTCTTAGGGTTGGGGTTCGGCCTAGGGCTAGGATTTTTAAAAGCAGGAAGCCCTGAGTTCCAGGCACACTGGAGCTGTGAAAGGCATCCAAAAGGGAGTGCAAAAGTGCCACAACATGGCTGCTTTCACGGCTTTTTCCTTGGCAAGAAGCCTAACACCAGGCTGACATACTTTCCCAGGGTTACTGTTAGGCTTAGGCCTAGGGCTAGGATTTTTAAAACTAGGAAGCCCTGGGCTCCAGGCACACTGCAGCTGTTCAAGGCATCCCAAGGGGAGTACAAAAGTGCAACAACATGGCAGCTTTCACAGCTTTTTCCTTGGCACCATCCCTATACCTAGGCTGATTTATCTGCCTAGGGTTAGGGTTAGGGTTCAGCCTAGGGCTTGGATTTCTTTAACCAGGAAGCCCTGAGTTCCAGGCTTACTTCATCTGCCAAAGGCATCCCAAAGGGAGTGCAGAAGTGCCACAACATGGCTGCTTTCACGGCTTTTCCCTTAGGAAGAACCCTAATACCCGGCTGATTTACCTTCCTAGGGTTACTGTTAGGCTTAGGCCTAGGACTTTTAAAACCAGGAAGCCCTGGGCTCCAGGCACACTGCAGCTGCGAAAGGCATCCCAAGGGGAGCGCAAAAGTGACGCAACTTGGCTGCCACCACTGATATTTCCATGAGACCATCCCGAACCATAGGCTGATTTTCCTTCCTAGGGTTAAGGTTTGAGTTACGCCTAGGGAAAGGGTTCTATTAACCAGCAAGCCCTGAGTTCCAAGAACACAGCAGCTGCGAAGGACTAGCCAAGAAGAGCGCAAAAGTACCACAACATGCCTGCCTCCACAGCTTTTTCCTTGGGGACATGCCTAATTCCTGGCTGATTTGCCTTTCTCGTCTTAGGGTTGGGGTTCGGCCTAGGGCTAGGATTTTTAAAATCAGGAAGCCCTGAGCTCCAGGCACACTGGAGCTGTGAAAGGCATCCAAAAGGGAGTGCAAAAGTGCCACAACATGGCTGCTTTCACGGCTTTTTCCTTGGCAAGAAGCCTAACATCAGGCTGATTTACTTTCCCAGGGTTACTGTTAGGCTTAGGCCTAGGGCTAGGTTTTTTGAAACTAGGAAGCCCTTAGCTCCAGGCACACTGCAGCTGTTCAAGGCATCCCAAGGGGAGTACAAAAGTGCAACAACATGGCCGCTTTCACAGCTTTTTCCTTGGCACCATCCCTATACCTAGGCTGATTTATCTGCCTAGGGTTAGGGTTAGGGTTCAGCCTAGGGCTTGGATTTCTTTAACCAGGAAGCCCTGAGTTCCAGGCTTACTTCATCTGCCAAAGGCATCCCAAAGGGAGTGCAGAAGTGCCACAACATGGCTGCTTTCACGGCTTTTTCCTTGGCAAGAAGCCTAACATCAGGCTGATTTACTTTCCCAGGGTTACTGTTAGGCTTAGGCCTAGGGCTAGGATTTTTGAAACTAGGAAGCCCTTAGCTCCAGGCACACTGCAGCTGTTCAAGGCATCCCAAGGGGAGTACAAAAGTGCAACAACATGGCAGCTTTCACAGCTTTTTCCTTGGCACCATCCCTATACCTGGGCTGATTTATCTGCCTAGGGTTAGGGTTAGGGTTCAGCCTAGGGCTTGGATTTCTTTAACCAGGAAGCCCTGAGTTCCAGGCTTACTTCATCTGCCAAAGGCATCCCAAAGGGAGTGCAGAAGTGCCACAACATGGCTGCTTTCACGGCTTTTCCCTTAGGAAGAACCCTAATACCCGGCTGATTTACCTTCCTAGGGTTACTGTTAGGCTTAGGCCTAGGACTTTTAAAACCAGGAAGCCCTGGGCCCCAGGCACACTGCAGCTGCGAAAGGCATCCCAAGGGGAGCGCAAAAGTGACGCAACTTGGCTGCCACCACTGATATTTCCATGAGACCATCCCGAACCATAGCTTGATTTTCCTTCCTAGGGTTAAGGTTTGAGTTACGCCTAGGGTAAGGGTTCTATTAACCAGAAAGCCCTGAGTTCCAAGAACACAGCAGCTGCGAAGGACTAGCCAAGAAGAGCGCAAAAGTACCACAACATGCCTGCCTCCACAGCTTTTTCCTTGGGGACATGCCTAATTCCTGGCTGATTTGCCTTTCTCGTCATAGGGTTGGGGTTCGGCCTAGGGCTAGGATTTTTAAAAGCAGGAAGCCCTGAGTTCCAGGCACACTGGAGCTGTGAAAGGCATCCAAAAGGGATTGCAAAAGTGCCACAACATGGCTGCTTTCACGGCTTTTTCCTTGGCAAGACGCCTAACACCAGGCTGACTTACCTTCCCAGGGTTACTATTAGGCTTAAGCCTAGGGCTACGATTTTTAAAACTAGGAAGCCCTTAGCTCCAGGCACACTGCAGCTGTTCAAGGCATCCCAAGGGGAGTACAAAAGTGCAACAACATGGCAGCTTTCACAGCTTTTTCCTTGGCACCATCCCTATACCTAGGCTGATTTATCTGCCTAGGGTTAGGGTTAGGGTTCAGCCTAGGGCTTGAATTTCTTTAACCAGGAAGCCCTGAGTTCCAGGCTTACTTCATCTGCCAAAGGCATCCCAAAGGGAGTGCAGAAGTGCCACAACATGGCTGCTTTCACGGCTTTTCCCTTAGGAAGAACCCTAATACCCGGCTGATTTACCTTCCTAGGGTTACTGTTAGGCTTAGGCCTAGGACTTTTAAAACCAGGAAGCCCTGGGCTCCAGGCACACTGCAGCTGCAAAAGGCATCCCAAGGGGAGCGCAAAAGTGACGCAACTTGGCTGCCACCACTGATATTTCCATGAGACCATCCCGAACCATAGGCTGATTTTCCTTCCTAGGGTTAAGGTTTGAGTTACGCCTAGGGTATGGGTCTATTAACCAGAAAGCCCTGAGTTCCAAGAACACAGCAGCTGCGAAGGACTAGCCAAGAAGAGCGCAAAAGTACCACAACATGCCTGCCTCCACAGCTTTTTCCTTGGGGACATGCCTAATTCCTGGCTGATTTGCCTTTCTCGTCTTAGGGTTGGGGTTCGGCCTAGGGCTAGGATTTTTAAAATCAGGAAGCCCTGAGTTCCAGGCACACTGGAGCTGTGAAAGGCATCCAAAAGGGAGTGCAAAAGTGCCACAACATGGCTGTTTCACGGCTTTTTCCTTGGCAAGAAGCCTAACATCAGGCTGATTTACTTTCCCAGGGTTACTGTTAGGCTTAGGCCTAGGGCTAGGATTTTTGAAACTAGGAAGCCCTTAGCTCCAGGCACACTGCAGCTGTTCAAGGCATCCCAAGGGGAGTACAAAAGTGCAACAACATGGCAGCTTTCACAGCTTTTTCCTTGGCACCATCCCTATACCTAGGCTGATTTATCTGCCTAGGGTTAGGGTTAGGGTTCAGCCTAGGGCTTGGATTTCTTTAACCAGGAAGCCCTGAGTTCCAGGCTTACTTCATCTGCCAAAGGCATCCCAAAGGGAGTGCAGAAGTGCCACAACATGGCTGCTTTCACGGCTTTTCCCTTAGGAAGAACCCTAATACCCGGCTGATTTACCTTCCTAGGGTTACTGTTAGGCTTAGGCCTAGGACTTTTAAAACCAGGAAGCCCTGGGCTCCAGGCACACTGCAGCTGCAAAAGGCATCCCAAGGAGAGCGCAAAAGTGACGCAACTTGGCTGCCACCACTGATATTTCCATGAGACCATCCCGAACCATAGGCTGATTTTCCTTCCTAGGGTTAAGGTTTGAGTTACGCCTAGGGTAAGGGTTCTATTAACCAGAAAGCCCTGAGTTCCAAGAACACAGCAGCTGCGAAGGACTAGCCAAGAAGAGCGCAAAAGTACCACAACATGCCTGCCTCCACAGCTTTTTCCTTGGGGACATGCCTAATTCCTGGCTGATTTGCCTTTCTCGTCTTAGGGTTGCGGTTCGGCTTAGGGCCAGGATTTTTAAAAGCAGGAAGCCCTGAGTTCCAGGCACACTGCAGCTGTGAAAGGCATCCAAAAGGGAGTGCAAAAGTGCCACAACATGGCTGCTTTCACGGCTTTTTCCTTGGCAAGAAGCCTAACACCAGGCTGATTTACTTTCCCAGGGTTACTGTTAGGCTTAGGCCTAGGGCTAGGATTTTTGAAACTAGGAGGCCCTTAGCTCCAGGCACACTGCAGCTGTTCAAGGCATCCCAAGGGGAGTACAAAAGTGCAACAACATGGCAGCTTTCACAGCTTTTTCTTGGCAAGAAGCCTAACACCAGGCTGATTTACTTTCCCAGGGTTACTGTTAGGCTTAGGCCTAGGGCTAGGATTTTTGAAACTAGGAAGCCCTTAGCTCCAGGCACACTGCAGCTGTTCAAGGCATCCCAAGGGGAGTACAAAAGTGCAACAACATGGCAGCTTTCACAGCTTTTTCCTTGGCACCATCCCTATACCTAGGCTGATTTATCTGCCTAGGGTTAGGGTTAGGGTTCAGCCTAGGGCTTGGATTTCTTTAACCAGGAAGCCCTGAGTTCCAGGCTTACTTCATCTGCCAAAGGCATCCCAAAGGGAGTGCAGAAGTGCCACAACATGGCTGCTTTCACGGCTTTTTCCTTGGCAAGAAGCCTAACATAAGGCTGATTTACCTTCCCAGGGTTACTGTTAGGCTTAGGCCTAGGGCTAGGATTTTTGAAACTAGGAAGCCCTTAGCTCCAGGCACACTGCAGCTGTTCAAGGCATCCCAAGGGGAGTACAAAAGTGCAACAACATGGCTGCTTTCACGGCTTTTCCCTTAGGAAGAACCCTAATACCCGGCTGATTTACCTTCCTAGGGTTACTGTTAGGCTTAGGCCCAGGACTTTTAAAACCAGGAAGCCCTGGGCTCCAGGCACACTGCAGCTGCGAAAGGCATCCCAAGGGGAGCGCAAAAGTGACGCAACTTGGCTGCCACCACTGATATTTCCATGAGACCATCCCGAACCATAGGTTGATTTTCCTTCCTAGGGTTAAGGTTTGAGTTACGCCTAGGGAAAGGGTTCTATTAACCAGAAAGCCCTGAGTTCCAAGAACACAGCAGCTGCGAAGGACTAGCCAAGAAGAGCGCAAAAGTACCACAACATGCCTGCCTCCACAGCTTTTTCCTTGGGGACATGCCTAATTCCTGGCTGATTTGCCTTTCTCGTCTTAGGGTTGCGGTTCGGCCTAGGGCTAGGATTTTTAAAAGCAGGAAGCCCTGAGTTCCAGGCACACTGGAGCTGTGAAAGGCATCCAAAAGGGAGTGCAAAAGTGCCACAACATGGCTGCTTTCACGGCTTTTTCCTTGGCAAGAAGCCTAACACCAGGCTGATTTGCCTTCCCAGGGTTACTGTTAGGCTTAGGCCTAGGGCTAGGATTTTTAAAACTAGGAAGCCCTGGGCTCCAGGCACACTGCAGCTGTTCAAGGCATCCCAAGGGGAGTACAAAAGTGCAACAACATGGCAGCTTTCACAGCTTTTTCCTTGGCACCATCCCTATACCTAGGCTGATTTATCTGCCTAGGGTTAGGGTTAGGGTTCAGCCTAGGGCTTGAATTTTTTTTAACCAGGAAGCCCTGAGTTCCAGGCTTACTTCATCTGCCAAAGGCATCCCAAAGGGAGTGCAGAAGTGCCACAACATGGCTGCTTTCACGGCTTTTCCCTTAGGAAGAACCCTAATACCCGGCTGATTTACCTTCCTAGGGTTACTGTTAGGCTTAGGCCTAGGACTTTTAAAACCAGGAAGCCCTGGGCTCCAGGCACACTGCAGCTGCGAAAGGCATCCCAAGGGGAGCGCAAAAGTGACGCAACTTGGCTGCCACCACTGATATTTCCATGAGACCATCCCGAACCATAGGATGATTTTCCTTCCTAGGGTTAAGGTTTGAGTTACGCCTAGGGTAAGGGTTCTATTAACCAGAAAGCCCTGAGTTCCAAGAACACATCAGCTGCGAAGGACTAGCCAAGAAGAGCGCAAAAGTACCACAACATGCCTGCCTCCACAGCTTTTTCCTTGGGGACATGCCTAATTCCTGGCTGATTTGCCTTTCTCGTCTTAGGGTTGGGGTTCGGCCTAGGGCTAGGATTTTTAAAATCAGGAAGCCCTGAGTTCCAGGCACACTGGAGCTGTGAAAGGCATCCAAAAGGGAGTGCAAAAGTGCCACAACATGGCTGCTTTCACGGCT
This sequence comes from Ammospiza caudacuta, assembly GCF_027887145.1. Classification (NCBI taxonomy): domain Eukaryota; kingdom Metazoa; phylum Chordata; class Aves; order Passeriformes; family Passerellidae; genus Ammospiza; species Ammospiza caudacuta. The sequence continues at coordinate 130,018 of NW_026682981.1, forward strand.
TTTTCCTTGGCAAGAAGCCTAACATCAGGCTGATTTACTTTCCCAGGGTTACTGTTAGGCTTAGGCCTAGGGCTAGGATTTTTGAAACTAGGAAGCCCTTAGCTCCAGGCACACTGCAGCTGTTCAAGGCATCCCAAGGGGAGTACAAAAGTGCAACAACATGGCAGCTTTCACAGCTTTTTCCTTGGCACCATCCCTATACCTAGGCTGATTTATCTGCCTAGGGTTAGGGTTAGGGTTCAGCCTAGGGCTTGGATTTCTTTAACCAGGAAGCCCTGAGTTCCAGGCTTACTTCATCTGCCAAAGGCATCCCAAAGGGAGTGCAGAAGTGCCACAACATGGCTGCTTTCACGGCTTTTTCCTTGGCAAGAAGCCTAACATCAGGCTGATTTACTTTCCCAGGGTTACTGTTAGGCTTAGGCCTAGGGCTAGGATTTTTGAAACTAGGAAGCCCTTAGCTCCAGGCACACTGCAGCTGTTCAAGGCATCCCAAGGGGAGTACAAAAGTGCAACAACATGGCAGCTTTCACAGCTTTTTCCTTGGCACCATCCCTATACCTAGGCTGATTTATCTGCCTAGGGTTAGGGTTAGGGTTCAGCCTAGGGCTTGGATTTCTTTAACCAGGAAGCCCTGAGTTCCAGGCTTACTTCATCTGCCAAAGGCATCCCAAAGGGAGTGCAGAAGTGCCACAACATGGCTGCTTTCACGGCTTTTCCCTTAGGAAGAACCCTAATACCCGGCTGATTTACCTTCCTAGGGTTACTGTTAGGCTTAGGCCTAGGACTTTTAAAACCAGGAAGCCCTGGGCTCCAGGCACACTGCAGCTGCGAAAGGCATCCCAAGGGGAGCGCAAAAGTGACGCAACTTGGCTGCCACCACTGATATTTCCATGAGACCATCCCGAACCATAGGTTGATTTTCCTTCCTAGGGTTAAGGTTTGAGTTACGCCTAGGGTAAGGGTTCTATTAACCAGAAAGCCCTGAGTTCCAAGAACACAGCAGCTGCGAAGGACTAGCCAAGAAGAGCGCAAAAGTACCACAACATGCCTGCCTCCACAGCTTTTTCCTTGGGGACATGCCTAATTCCTGGCTGATTTGCCTTTCTCATCATAGGGTTGGGGTTCGGCCTAGGGCTAGGATTTTTAAAAGCAGGAAGCCCTGAGTTCCAGGCACACTGGAGCTGTGAAAGGCATCCAAAAGGGATTGCAAAAGTGCCACAACATGGCTGCTTTCACGGCTTTTTCCTTGGCAAGACGCCTAACACCAGGCTGACTTACCTTCCCAGGGTTACTATTAGGCTTAAGCCTAGGGCTACGATTTTTAAAACTAGGAAGCCCTTAGCTCCAGGCACACTGCAGCTGTTCAAGGCATCCCAAGGGGAGTACAAAAGTGCAACAACATGGCAGCTTTCACAGCTTTTTCCTTGGCACCATCCCTATACCTAGGCTGATTTATCTGCCTAGGGTTAGGGTTAGGGTTCAGCCTAGGGCTTGGATTTCTTTAACCAGGAAGCCCTGAGTTCCAGGCTTACTTCATCTGCCAAAGGCATCCCAAAGGGAGTGCAGAAGTGCCACAACATGGCTGCTTTCACGGCTTTTCCCTTAGGAAGAACCCTAATACCCGGCTGATTTACCTTCCTAGGGTTACTGTTAGGCTTAGGCCTAGGACTTTTAAAACCAGGAAGCCCTGGGCTCCAGGCACACTGCAGCTGCGAAAGGCATCCCAAGGGGAGCGCAAAAGTGACGCAACTTGGCTGCCACCACTGATATTTCCATGAGACCATCCCGAACCATAGGCTGATTTTCCTTCCTAGGGTTAAGGTTTGAGTTACGCCTAGGGTAAGGGTTCTATTAACCAGCAAGCCCTGAGTTCCAAGAACACAGCAGCTGCGAAGGACTAGCCAAGAAGAGCGCAAAAGTACCACAACATGCCTGCCTCCACAGCTTTTTCCTTGGGGACATGCCTAATTCCTGGCTGATTTGCCTTTCTCGTCTTAGGGTTGGGGTTCGGCCTAGTGCTAGGATTTTTAAAATCAGGAAGCCCTGAGTTCCAGGCACACTGGAGCTGTGAAAGGCATCCAAAAGGGAGTGCAAAAGTGCCACAACATGGCTGCTTTCACGGCTTTTTCCTTGGCAAGAAGCCTAACATCAGGCTGATTTACTTTCCCAGGGTTACTGTTAGGCTTAGGCCTAGGGCTAGGATTTTTGAAACTAGGAAGCCCTTAGCTCCAGGCACACTGCAGCTGTTCAAGGCATCCCAAGGGGAGTACAAAAGTGCAACAACATGGCCGCTTTCACAGCTTTTTCCTTGGCACCATCCCTATACCTAGGCTGATTTATCTGCCTAGGGTTAGGGTTAGGGTTCAGCCTAGGGCTTGGATTTCTTTAACCAGGAAGCCCTGAGTTCCAGGCTTACTTCATCTGCCAAAGGCATCCCAAAGGGAGTGCAGAAGTGCCACAACATGGCTGCTTTCACGGCTTTTTCCTTGGCAAGAAGCCTAACATCAGGCTGATTTACTTTCCCAGGGTTACTGTTAGGCTTAGGCCTAGGGCTAGGATTTTTGAAACTAGGAAGCCCTGGGCTCCAGGCACACTGCAGCTGTTCAAGGCATCCCAAGGGGAGTACAAAAGTGCAACAACATGGCAGCTTTCACAGCTTTTTCCTTGGCACCATCCCTATACCTAGGCTGATTTATCTGCCTAGGGTTAGGGTTAGGGTTCAGCCTAGGGCTTGGATTTCTTTAACCAGGAAGCCCTGAGTTCCAGGCTTACTTCATCTGCCAAAGGCATCCCAAAGGGAGTGCAGAAGTGCCACAACATGGCTGCTTTCACGGCTTTTCCCTTAGGAAGAACCCTAATACCCGGCTGATTTACCTTCCTAGGGTTACTGTTAGGCTTAGGCCTAGGACTTTTAAAACCAGGAAGCCCTGGGCTCCAGGCACACTGCAGCTGCAAAAGGCATCCCAAGGAGAGCGCAAAAGTGACGCAACTTGGCTGCCACCACTGATATTTCCATGAGACCATCCCGAACCATAGGCTGATTTTCCTTCCTAGGGTTAAGGTTTGAGTTACGCCTAGGGTAAGGGTTCTATTAACCAGAAAGCCCTGAGTTCCAAGAACACAGCAGCTGCGAAGGACTAGCCAAGAAGAGCGCAAAAGTACCACAACATGCCTGCCTCCACAGCATTTTCCTTGGGGACATGCCTAATTCCTGGCTGATTTGCCTTTCTCGTCTTAGGGTTGGGGTTCGGCCTAGGGCTAGGATTTTTAAAAGCAGGAAGCCCTGAGTTCCAGGCACACTGGAGCTGTGAAAGGCATCCAAAAGGGAGTGCAAAAGTGCCACAACATGGCTGCTTTCACGGCTTTTTCCTTGGCAAGAAGCCTAACACCAGGCTGATTTGCCTTCCCAGGGTTACTGTTAGGCTTAGGCCTAGGGCTAGGATTTTTAAAACTAGGAAGCCCTGGGCTCCAGGCACACTGCAGCTGTTCAAGGCATCCCAAGGGGAGTACAAAAGTGCAACAACATGGCAGCTTTCACAGCTTTTTCCTTGGCACCATCCCTATACCTGGGCTGATTTATCTGCCTAGGGTTAGGGTTAGGGTTCAGCCTAGGGCTTGGATTTCTTTAACCAGGAAGCCCTGAGTTCCAGGCTTACTTCATCTGCCAAAGGCATCCCAAAGGGAGTGCAGAAGTGCCACAACATGGCTGCTTTCACGGCTTTTTCCTTGGCAAGAAGCCTAACATCCGGCTGATTTACTTTCCCAGGGTTACTGTTAGGCTTAGGCCTAGGGCTAGGATTTTTGAAACTAGGAAGCCCTTAGCTCCAGGCACACTGCAGCTGTTCAAGGCATCCCAAGGGGAGTACAAAAGTGCAACAACATGGCAGCTTTCACAGCTTTTTCCTTGGCACCATCCCTATACCTGGGCTGATTTATCTGCCTAGGGTTAGGGTTAGGGTTCAGCCTAGGGCTTGAATTTTTTTTACCAGGAAGCCCTGAGTTCCAGGCTTACTTCATCTGCCAAAGGCATCCCAAAGGGAGTGCAGAAGTGCCACAACATGGCTGCTTTCACGGCTTTTCCCTTAGAAAGAACCCTAATACCCGGCTGATTTACCTTCCTAGGGTTACTGTTACGCTTAGGCCTAGGACTTTTAAAACCAGGAAGCCCTGGGCTCCAGGCACACTGCAGCTGCGAAAGGCATCCCAAGGGGAGCGCAAAAGTGACGCAACTTGGCTGCCACCACTGATATTTCCATGAGACCATCCCGAACCATAGGTTGATTTTCCTTCCTAGGGTTAAGGTTTGAGTTACGCCTAGGGTAAGGGTCTATTAACCAGAAAGCCCTGAGTTCCAAGAACACAGCAGCTGCGAAGGACTAGCCAAGAAGAGCGCAAAAGTACCACAACATGCCTGCCTCCACAGCTTTTTCCTTGGGGACATGCCTAATTCCTGGCTGATTTGCCTTTCTCGTCTTAGGGTTGGGGTTCGGCCTAGGGCTAGGATTTTTAAAATCAGGAAGCCCTGAGTTCCAGGCACACTGCAGCTGTGAAAGGCATCCAAAAGGGAGTGCAAAAGTGCCACAACATGGCTGCTTTCACGGCTTTTTCCTTGGCAAGAAGCCTAACACCAGGCTGACATACTTTCCCAGGGTTACTGTTAGGCTTAGGCCTAGGGCTAGGATTTTTGAAACTAGGAAGCCCTGGGCTCCAGGCACACTGCAGCTGTTCAAGGCATCCCAAGGGGAGTACAAAAGTGCAACAACATGGCAGCTTTCACAGCTTTTTCCTTGGCACCATCCCTATACCTAGGCTGATTTATCTGCCTAGGGTTAGGGTTAGGGTTCAGCCTAGGGCTTGGATTTCTTTAACCAGGAAGCCCTGAGTTCCAGGCTTACTTCATCTGCCAAAGGCATCCCAAAGGGAGTGCAGAAGTGCCACAACATGGCTGCTTTCACGGCTTTTCCCTTAGGAAGAACCCTAATACCCTGCTGATTTACCTTCCTAGGGTTACTGTTAGGCTTAGGCCTAGGACTTTTAAAACCAGGAAGCCCTGGGCTCCAGGCACACTGCAGCTGCAAAAGGCATCCCAAGGGGAGCGCAAAAGTGACGCAACTTGGCTGCCACCACTGATATTTCCATGAGACCATCCCGAACCATAGGCTGATTTTCCTTCCTAGGGTTAAGGTTTGAGTTACGCCTAGGGTAAGGGTTCTATTAACCAGAAAGCCCTGAGTTCCAAGAACACAGCAGCTGCGAAGGACTAGCCAAGAAGAGCGCAAAAGTACCACAACATGCCTGCCTCCACAGCTTTTTCCTTGGGGACATGCCTAATTCCTGGCTGATTTGCCTTTCTCGTCTTAGGGTTGGGGTTCGGCCTAGGGCTAGGATTTTTAAAATCAGGAAGCCCTGAGTTCCAGGCACACTGGAGCTGTGAAAGGCATCCAAAAGGGAGTGCAAAAGTGCCACAACATGGCTGCTTTCACGGCTTTTTCCTTGGCAAGAAGCCTAAAATCAGGCTGATTTACTTTCCCAGGGTTACTGTTAGGCTTAGGCCTAGGGCTAGGATTTTTGAAACTAGGAAGCCCTTAGCTCCAGGCACACTGCAGCTGTTCAAGGCATCCCAAGGGGAGTACAAAAGTGCAACAACATGGCAGCTTTCACAGCTTTTTCCTTGGCACCATCCCTATACCTAGGCTGATTTATCTGCCTAGGGTTAGGGTTAGGGTTCAGCCTAGGGCTTGGATTTCTTTAACCAGGAAGCCCTGAGTTCCAGGCTTACTTCATCTGCCAAAGGCATCCCAAAGGGAGTGCAGAAGTGCCACAACATGGCTGCTTTCACGGCTTTTTCCTTGGCAAGAAGCCTAACATCAGGCTGATTTACTTTCCCAGGGTTACTGTTAGGCTTAGGCCTAGGGCTAGGATTTTTGAAACTAGGAAGCCCTTAGCTCCAGGCACACTGCAGCTGTTCAAGGCATCCCAAGGGGAGTACAAAAGTGCAACAACATGGCAGCTTTCACAGCTTTTTCCTTGGCACCATCCCTATACCTAGGCTGATTTATCTGCCTAGGGTTAGGGTTAGGGTTCAGCCTAGGGCTTGGATTTCTTTAACCAGGAAGCCCTGAGTTCCAGGCTTACTTCATCTGCCAAAGGCATCCCAAAGGGAGTGCAGAAGTGCCACAACATGGCTGCTTTCACGGCTTTTCCCTTAGGAAGAACCCTAATACCCGGCTGATTTACCTTCCTAGGGTTACTGTTAGGCTTAGGCCTAGGACTTTTAAAACCAGGAAGCCCTGGGCTCCAGGCACACTGCAGCTGCGAAAGGCATCCCAAGGGGAGCGCAAAAGTGACGCAACTTGGCTGCCACCACTGATATTTCCATGAGACCATCCCGAACCATAGGTTGATTTTCCTTCCTAGGGTTAAGGTTTGAGTTACGCCTAGGGTAAGGGTTCTATTAACCAGAAAGCCCTGAGTTCCAAGAACACAGCAGCTGCGAAGGACTAGCCAAGAAGAGCGCAAAAGTACCACAACATGCCTGCCTCCACAGCTTTTTCCTTGGGGACATGCCTAATTCCTGGCTGATTTGCCTTTCTCATCATAGGGTTGGGGTTCGGCCTAGGGCTAGGATTTTTAAAAGCAGGAAGCCCTGAGTTCCAGGCACACTGGAGCTGTGAAAGGCATCCAAAAGGGATTGCAAAAGTGCCACAACATGGCTGCTTTCACGGCTTTTTCCTTGGCAAGACGCCTAACACCAGGCTGACTTACCTTCCCAGGGTTACTATTAGGCTTAAGCCTAGGGCTAGGATTTTTAAAACTAGGAAGCCCTTAGCTCCAGGCACACTGCAGCTGTTCAAGGCATCCCAAGGGGAGTACAAAAGTGCAACAACATGGCAGCTTTCACAGCTTTTTCCTTGGCACCATCCCTATACCTAGGCTGATTTATCTGCCTAGGGTTAGGGTTAGGGTTCAGCCTAGGGCTTGGATTTCTTTAACCAGGAAGCCCTGAGTTCCAGGCTTACTTCATCTGCCAAAGGCATCCCAAAGGGAGTGCAGAAGTGCCACAACATGGCTGCTTTCACGGCTTTTCCCTTAGGAAGAACCCTAATACCCGGCTGATTTACCTTCCTAGGGTTACTGTTAGGCTTAGGCCTAGGACTTTTAAAACCAGGAAGCCCTGGGCTCCAGGCACACTGCAGCTGCGAAAGGCATCCCAAGGGGAGCGCAAAAGTGACGCAACTTGGCTGCCACCACTGATATTTCCATGAGACCATCCCGAACCATAGGCTGATTTTCCTTCCTAGGGTTAAGGTTTGAGTTACGCCTAGGGTAAGGGTTCTATTAACCAGCAAGCCCTGAGTTCCAAGAACACAGCAGCTGCGAAGGACTAGCCAAGAAGAGCGCAAAAGTACCACAACATGCCTGCCTCCACAGCTTTTTCCTTGGGGACATGCCTAATTCCTGGCTGATTTGCCTTTCTCGTCTTAGGGTTGGGGTTCGGCCTAGTGCTAGGATTTTTAAAATCAGGAAGCCCTGAGTTCCAGGCACACTGGAGCTGTGAAAGGCATCCAAAAGGGAGTGCAAAAGTGCCACAACATGGCTGCTTTCACGGCTTTTTCCTTGGCAAGAAGCCTAACATCAGGCTGATTTACTTTCCCAGGGTTACTGTTAGGCTTAGGCCTAGGGCTAGGATTTTTGAAACTAGGAAGCCCTTAGCTCCAGGCACACTGCAGCTGTTCAAGGCATCCCAAGGGGAGTACAAAAGTGCAACAACATGGCCGCTTTCACAGCTTTTTCCTTGGCACCATCCCTATACCTAGGCTGATTTATCTGCCTAGGGTTAGGGTTAGGGTTCAGCCTAGGGCTTGGATTTCTTTAACCAGGAAGCCCTGAGTTCCAGGCTTACTTCATCTGCCAAAGGCATCCCAAAGGGAGTGCAGAAGTGCCACAACATGGCTGCTTTCACGGCTTTTTCCTTGGCAAGAAGCCTAACATCAGGCTGATTTACTTTCCCAGGGTTACTGTTAGGCTTAGGCCTAGGGCTAGGATTTTTGAAACTAGGAAGCCCTGGGCTCCAGGCACACTGCAGCTGTTCAAGGCATCCCAAGGGGAGTACAAAAGTGCAACAACATGGCAGCTTTCACAGCTTTTTCCTTGGCACCATCCCTATACCTAGGCTGATTTATCTGCCTAGGGTTAGGGTTAGGGTTCAGCAAAGGCATCCCAAAGGGAGTGCAGAAGTGCCACAACATGGCTGCTTTCACGGCTTTTCCCTTAGGAAGAAACCCTAATACCCGGCTGATTTTACCTTCCTAGGGTTACTGTTAGGCTTAGGCCTAGGACTTTTAAAAACCAGGAAGCCCTGGGCTCCAGGCACACTGCAGCTGCAAAAAGGCATCCCAAGGAGAGCGCAAAAGTGACGCAACTTGGCTGCCACCACTGATATTTCCATGAGACCATCCCGAACCATAGGCTGATTTTCCTTCCTAGGGTTAAGGTTTGAGTTACGCCTAGGGTAAGGGTTCTATTAACCAGAAAGCCCTGAGTTCCAAGAACACAGCAGCTGCGAAGGACTAGCCAAGAAGAGCGCAAAAGTACCACAACATGCCTGCCTCCACAGCATTTTCCTTGGGGGACATGCCTAATTCCTGGCTGATTTTGCCTTTCTCGTCTTAGGGTTGGGGTTCGGCCTAGGGCTAGGGATTTTTAAAAGCAGGAAGCCCTGAGTTCCAGGCACACTGGAGCTGTGAAAGGCATCCAAAAGGGAGTGCAAAAGTGCCACAACATGGCTGCTTTCACGGCTTTTTCCTTGGCAAGAAGCCTAACACCAGGCTGATTTGCCTTCCCAGGGTTACTGTTAGGCTTAGGCCTAGGGGCTAGGATTTTTAAAACTAGGAAGCCCTGGGCTCCAGGCACACTGCAGCTGTTCAAGGCATCCCAAGGGGAGTACAAAAGTGCAACAACATGGCAGCTTTCACAGCTTTTTCCTTGGCACCATCCCTATACCTAGGCTGATTTATCTGCCTAGGGTTAGGGTTAGGGTTCAGCCTAGGGCTTGAATTTTTTTTACCAGGAAGCCCTGAGTTCCAGGCTTACTTCATCTGCCAAAGGCATCCCAAAGGGAGTGCAGAAGTGCCACAACATGGCTGCTTTCACGGCTTTTTCCCTTAGAAAGAACCCTAATACCCGGCTGATTTACCTTCCTAGGGTTACTGTTACGCTTAGGCCTAGGACTTTTAAAACCAGGAAGCCCTGGGCTCCAGGCACACTGCAGCTGCGAAAGGCATCCCAAGGGGAGCGCAAAAGTGACGCAACTTGGCTGCCACCACTGATATTTCCATGAGACCATCCTGAACCATAGGTTGATTTTCCTTCCTAGGGTTAAGGTTTGAGTTACGCCTAGGGTAAGGGTCTATTAACCAGAAAGCCCTGAGTTCCAAGAACACAGCAGCTGCGAAGGACTAGCCAAGAAGAGCGCAAAAAGTACCACAACATGCCTGCCTCCACAGCTTTTTTCCTTGGGGACATGCCTAATTCCTGGCTGATTTGCCTTTCTCGTCTTAGGGTTGGGGTTCGGCCTAGGGCTAGGATTTTTAAAATCAGGAAGCCCTGAGTTTCCAGGCACACTGCAGCTGTGAAAGGCATCCAAAAGGGAGTGCAAAAGTGCCACAACATGGCTGCTTTCACGGCTTTTTTCCTTGGCAAGAAGCCTAACACCAGGCTGACATACTTTCCCAGGGTTACTGTTAGGCTTAGGCCTAGGGCTAGGATTTTTTGAAACTAGGAAGCCCTGGGCTCCAGGCACACTGCAGCTGTTCAAGGGCATCCCAAGGGGAGTACAAAAGTGCAACAACATGGCAGCTTTCACAGCTTTTTTCCTTGGCACCATCCCTATACCTAGGCTGATTTATCTGCCTAGGGGTTAGGGTTAGGGTTCAGCCTAGGGCTTGGATTTCTTTAACCAGGAAGCCCTGAGTTCCAGGCTTACTTCATCTGCCAAAGGCATCCCAAAGGGAGTGCAGAAGTGCCACAACATGGCTGCTTTCACGGCTTTTTCCCTTAGGAAGAACCCTAATACCCTGCTGATTTACCTTCCTAGGGTTTACTGTTAGGCTTAGGCCTAGGACTTTTAAAACCAGGAAGCCCTGGGCTCCAGGCACACTGCAGCTGCAAAAGGCATCCCAAGGGGGAGCGCAAAAGTGACGCAACTTGGCTGCCACCACTGATATTTCCATGAGACCATCCCGAACCATAGGCTGATTTTCCTTCCTAGGGTTAAGGTTTGAGTTACGCCTAGGGTAAGGGTTCTATTAACCAGAAAAGCCCTGAGTTCCAAGAACACAGCAGCTGCGAAGGACTAGCCAAGAAGAGCGCAAAAGTACCACAACATGCCCTGCCTCCACAGCTTTTTCCTTGGGGACATGCCTAATTCCTGGCTGATTTGCCTTTCTCGTCTTAGGGTTGGGGTTCGGCCTAGGGCTAGGATTTTTAAAAGCAGGAAGCCCTGAGTTCCAGGCACACTGGAGCTGTGAAAGGCATCCAAAAGGGAGTTGCAAAAAGTGCCACAACATGGCTGTTTCACGGCTTTTTCCTTGGCAAGAAGCCTAAAATCAGGCTGATTTACTTTCCCAGGGTTACTGTTAGGCTTAGGCCTAGGGCTAGGATTTTTTGAAACTAGGAAGCCCTTAGCTCCAGGCACACTGCAGCTGTTCAAGGCATCCCAAGGGGAGTACAAAAGTGCAACAACATGGCAGCTTTCACAGCTTTTTCCTTGGCACCATCCCTATACCTAGGCTGATTTATCTGCCTAGGGTTAGGGTTAGGGTTCAGCCTAGGGCTTGGATTTCTTTAACCAGGAAGCCCTGAGTTCCAGGCTTACTTCATCTGCCAAAGGCATCCCAAAGGGAGTGCAGAAGTGCCACAACATGGCTGCTTTCACGGCTTTTTTCCTTGGCAAGAAGCCTAACACCAGGCTGACATACTTTCCCAGGGTTACTGTTAGGCTTAGGCCTAGGGCTAGGATTTTTGAAACTAGGAAGCCCTTAGCTCCAGGCACACTGCAGCTGTTCAAGGCATCCCAAGGGGAGTACAAAAGTGCAACAACATGGCAGCTTTCACAGCTTTTTCCTTGGCACCATCCCTATACCTAGGCTGATTTATCTGCCTAGGGTTAGGGTTAGGGTTCAGCCTAGGGCTTGGATTTCTTTAACCAGGAAGCCCTGAGTTCCAGGCTTACTTCATCTGCCAAAGGCATCCCAAAGGGAGTGCAGAAGTGCCACAACATGGCTGCTTTCACGGCTTTTCCCTTAGGAAGAACCCTAATACCCGGCTGATTTACCTTCCTAGGGTTTACTGTTAGGCTTAGGCCTAGGACTTTTAAAACCAGGAAGCCCTGGGCTCCAGGCACACTGCAGCTGCGGAAAGGCATCCCAAGGGGAGCGCAAAAGTGACGCAAACTTGGCTGCCACCACTGATATTTCCATGAGACCATCCCGAACCATAGGCTGATTTTCCTTCCTAGGGGTTAAGGTTTGAGTTACGCCTAGGGTAAGGGTTCTATTAACCAGAAAGCCCTGAGTTCCAAGAACACAGCAGCTGCGAAGGACTAGCCAAGAAGAGCGCAAAAGTACCACAACATGCCTGCCTCCACAGCTTTTTCCTTGGGGACATGCCTAATTCCTGGCTGATTTGGCCTTTCTCATCATAGGGTTGGGGTTCGGCCTAGGGCTAGGATTTTTAAAAGCAGGAAGCCCTGAGTTTCCAGGCACACTGGAGCTGTGAAAGGCATCCAAAAGGGAGTGCAGAAGTGCCACAACATGGCTGCTTTCACGGCTTGTTCCTTGGCAAGACGCCTAACACCAGGCTGACTTTACCTTCCCAGGGTTACTATTAGGCCTTAGGCCTAGGGCTAGGATTTTTAAAACTAGGAAGCCCTTAGCTCCAGGCACACTGCAGCTGTTCAAGGCATCCCAAGGGGAGTACAAAAGTCCAACAAACATGGCAGCTTTCACAGCTTTTTCCTTGGCACCATCCCTATACCTAGGCTGATTTATCTGCCTAGGGTTAGGGGTTAGGGTTCAGCCTAGGGGCTTGAATTTCTTTAACCAGGAAGCCCTGATTTCCAGGCTTACTTCATCTGCCAAAGGCATCCCAAAGGGAGTGCAGAAGTGCCCACAACATGGCTGCTTTCACGGCTTTTCCCTTAGGAAGAGCCCTAATACCCGGCTGATTTACCTTTCCTAGGGTTACTGTTAGGCTTAGGCCTAGGACTTTTAAAACCAGGAAGCCCTGGGCTCCAGGCACACTGCAGCTGCAAAAGGCATCCCAAGGGGGAGCGCAAAAGTGACGCAACTTGGCTGCCACCACTGATATTTCCATGAGACCATCCCGAACCATAGGTTGATTTTCCTTCCTAGGGTTAAGGTTTGAGTTACGCCTAGGGTAAGGGTCTATTAACCAGCAAGCCCTGAGTTCCAAGAACACAGCAGCTGCGAAGGACTAGCCAAGAAGAGCGCAAAAGTACCACAACATGCCTGCCTCCACAGCTTTTTTCCTTGGGGGACATGCCTAATTCCTGGCTGATTTGCCTTTCTCGGTCTTAGGGTTGGGGTTCGGCCTAGGGCTAGGATTTTTAAAAGCAGGAAGCCCTGAGTTCCAGGCACACTGGAGCTGTGAAAGGCATCCAAAAGGGAGTGCAAAAGTGCCACAACATGGCTGCTTTCACGGCTTTTTCCTTGGCAAGAAGCCTAACACCAGGCTGATTTGCCTTCCCAGGGTTACTGTTAGGCTTAGGCCTAGGGCTAGGATTTTTAAAACTAGGAAGCCCTGGCTCCAGGCACACTGCAGCTGTTCAAGGCATCCCAAGGGGAGTACAAAAGTGCAACAACATGGCAGCTTTCACAGCTTTTTCCTTGGCACCATCCCTATACCTAGGCTGATTTATCTGCCTAGGGTTTAGGGTTAGGGTTCAGCCTAGGGCTTGAATTTTTTTAACCAGGAAGCCCTGAGTTCCAGGCTTACTTCATCTGCCAAAGGCATCCCAAAGGGAGTGCAGAAGTGCCCACAACATGGCTGCTTTCACGGCTTTTCCCTTAGGAAGAACCCTAATACCCGGCTGATTTACCTTCCTAGGGTTACTGTTAGGCTTAGGCCTAGGACTTTTAAAACCAGGAAGCCCTGGGCTCCAGGCACACTGCAGCTGTGAAAGGCATCCCAAGGGGAGCGCAGAAGTGACGCAACTTGGCTGCCACCACTGATATTTCCATGAGACCATCCCGAACCATAGGTTGATTTTCCTTCCTAGGGTTAAGGTTTGAGTTACGCCTAGGGTAAGGGGTTCTATTAACCAGAAAGCCCTGAGTTCCAAGAACACAGCAGCTGCGAAGGACTAGCCAAGAAGAGCGCAAAAGTACCACAACATGCCTGCCTCCACAGCTTTTTCCTTGGGGACATGCCTAATTCCTGGCTGATTTGCCTTTCTCGTCTTAGGGTTGGGGTTCGGCCTAGGACTAGGATTTTTAAAAGCAGGAAGCCCTGAGTTCCAGGCACACTGGAGCTGTGAAAAGGCATCCAAAAGGGAGTGCAAAAGTGCCACAACCATGGCTGCTTTCACGGCTTTTTTCCTTGGCAAGAAGCCTAACATCAGGCTGATTTACTTTCCCAGGGTTACTGTTAGGCTTAGGCCTAGGGCTAGGATTTTTGAAACTAGGAAGCCCTTAGCTCCAGGCACACTGCAGCTGTTCAAGGCATCCCAAGGGGAGTACAAAAAGTGCAACAACATGGCAGCTTTCACAGCTTTTTTCCTTGGCACCATCCCTATACCTGGGCTGATTTATCTGCCTAGGGTTAGGGGTTAGGGTTCAGCCTAGGGCTTGAATTTTTTTTTACCAGGAAGCCCTGAGTTCCAGGCTTACTTCATCTGCCAAAGGCATCCCAAAGGGAGTGCAGAAGTGCCACAACATGGCTGCTTTCACGGCTTTTCCCTTAGGAAGAACCCTAATACCCGGCTGATTTTACCTTCCCTAGGGTTACTGTTAGGCTTAGGCCCAGGACTTTTAAAACCAGGAAGCCCTGGGCTCCAGGCACACTGCAGCTGCGAAAGGCATCCAAAGGGGAGCGCAAAAGTGACGCAACTTGGCTGCCACCACTGATATTTCCATGAGACCATCCCGAACCATAGTCTGATTTTCCTTCCTAGGGTTAAGGTTTGAGTTACGCCTAGGGTAAGGGTTCTATTAACCAGAAAGCCCTGAGTTCCAAGAACACAGCAGCTGCGAAGGACTAGCCAAGAAGAGCGCAAAAGTACCACAACATGCCTGCCTCCACAGCTTTTTCCTTGGGGACATGCCTAATTCCTGGCTGATTTGCCTTTCTCGTCATAGGGTTGGGGTTCGGCCTAGGGCTAGGATTTTTAAAATCAGGAAGCCCTGAGTTCCAGGCACACTGGAGCTGTGAAAGGCATCCAAAAGGGAGTGCAGAAGTGCCACAACATGGCTGCTTTCACGGCTTGTTTCCTTGGCAAGACGCCTAACACCAGGCTGACATACCTTCCCAGGGTTACTATTAGGCTTAGGCCTAGGGCTAGGATTTTTAAAACTAGGAAGCCCTTAGCTCCAGGCACACTGCAGCTGTTCAAGGCATCCCAAGGGGAGTACAAAAGTGCAACAACATGGCAGCTTTCACAGCTTTTTTCCTTGGCACCATCCCTATACCTAGGCTGATTTATCTGCCTAGGGTTAGGGTTAGGGTTCAGCCTAGGGCTTGGATTTCTTTAACCAGGAAGCCCTGAGTTCCAGGCTTACTTCATCTGCCAAAGGCATCCCAAAGGGAGTGCAGAAGTGCCACAACATGGCTGCTTTCACGGCTTTTCCCTTAGGAAGAACCCTAATACCCGGCTGATTTACCTTCCTAGGGTTACTGTTAAGCTTAGGCCTAGGACTTTTAAAACCAGGAAGCCCTGGGCTCCAGGCACACTGCAGCTGCAAAAGGCATCCCAAGGAGAGCGCAAAAGTGACGCAACTTGGCTGCCACCACTGATATTTCCATGAGACCATCCCGAACCATAGGCTGATTTTCCTTCCTAGGGTTAAGGTTTGAGTTACGCCTAGGGTAAGGGTTCTATTAACCAGAAAGCCCTGAGTTCCAAGAACACAGCAGCTGCGAAGGACTAGCCAAGAAGAGCGCAAAAGTACCACAACATGCCTGCCTCCACAGCTTTTTCCTTGGGGACATGCCTAATTCCTGGCTGATTTGCCTTTCTCGTCATAGGGTTGGGGTTCGGCCTAGGGCTAGGATTTTTTAAAAGCAGGAAGCCCTGAGTTCCAGGCACACTGGAGCTGTGAAAGGCATCCAAAAGGGAGTGCAGAAGTGCCACAACATGGCTGCTTTCACGGCTTGTTCCTTGGCAAGACGCCTAACACCAGGCTGACTTACCTTCCCAGGGTTACTATTAGGCTTAGGCCTAGGGCTAGGATTTTTAAAACTAGGAAGCCCTTAGCTCCAGGCACACTGCAGCTGTTCAAGGCATCCCAAGGGGAGTACAAAAGTGCAACAACATGGCCGCTTTCACAGCTTTTTCCTTGGCACCATCCCTATACCTAGGCTGATTTATCTGCCTAGGGTTAGGGTTAGGGTTCAGCCTAGGGCTTGGATTTCTTTAACCAGGAAGCCCTGAGTTCCAGGCTTACTTCATCTGCCAAAGGCATCCCAAAGGGAGTGCAGAAGTGCCACAACATGGCTGCTTTCATGGCTTTTCCCTTAGGAAGAACCCTAATACCCGGCTGATTTACCTTCCTAGGGTTACTGTTAGGCTTAGGCCTAGGACTTTTAAAACCAGGAAGCCCTGGGCTCCAGGCACACTGCAGCTGCAAAAGGCATCCCAAGGAGAGCGCAAAAGTGACGCAACTTGGCTGCCACCACTGATATTTCCATGAGACCATCCCGAACCATAGGCTGATTTTCCTTCCTAGGGTTAAGGTTTGAGTTACGCCTAGGGTAAGGGTTCTATTAACCAGAAAGCCCTGAGTTCCAAGAACACAGCAGCTGCGAAGGACTAGCCAAGAAGAGCGCAAAAGTACCACAACATGCCTGCCTCCACAGCTTTTTCCTTGGGGACATGCCTAATTCCTGGCTGATTTGCCTTTCTCGTCATAGGGTTGGGGTTCGGCCTAGGGCTAGGATTTTTAAAAGCAGGAAGCCCTGAGTTCCAGGCACACTGGAGCTGTGAAAGGCATCCAAAAGGGAGTGCAGAAGTGCCACAACATGGCTGCTTTCACGGCTTGTTCCTTGGCAAGACGCCTAACACCAGGCTGACATACCTTCCCAGGGTTACTATTAGGCTTAGGCCTAGGGCTAGGATTTTTAAAACTAGGAAGCCCTTAGCTCCAGGCACACTGCAGCTGTTCAAGGCATCCCAAGGGGAGTACAAAAGTGCAACAACATGGCAGCTTTCACAGCTTTTTCCTTGGCACCATCCCTATACCTAGGCTGATTTATCTGCCTAGGGTTAGGGTTAGGGTTCAGCCTAGGGCTTGGATTTCTTTAACCAGGAAGCCCTGAGTTCCAGGCTTACTTCATCTGCCAAAGGCATCCCAAAGGGAGTGCAGAAGTGCCACAACATGGCTGCTTTCACGGCTTTTCCCTTAGGAAGAACCCTAATACCCGGCTGATTTACCTTCCTAGGGTTACTGTTAGGCTTAGGCCTAGGACTTTTAAAACCAGGAAGCCCTGGGCTCCAGGCACACTGCAGCTGCAAAAGGCATCCCAAGGAGAGCGCAAAAGTGACGCAACTTGGCTGCCACCACTGATATTTCCATGAGACCATCCCGAACCATAGGCTGATTTTCCTTCCTAGGGTTAAGGTTTGAGTTACGCCTAGGGTAAGGGTTCTATTAACCAGAAAGCCCTGAGTTCCAAGAACACAGCAGCTGCGAAGGACTAGCCAAGAAGAGCGCAAAAGTACCACAACATGCCTGCCTCCACAGCTTTTTCCTTGGGGACATGCCTAATTCCTGGCTGATTTGCCTTTCTCGTCATAGGGTTGGGGTTCGGCCTAGGGCTAGGATTTTTAAAAGCAGGAAGCCCTGAGTTCCAGGCACACTGGAGCTGTGAAAGGCATCCAAAAGGGAGTGCAGAAGTGCCACAACATGGCTGCTTTCACGGCTTGTTCCTTGGCAAGACGCCTAACACCAGGCTGACTTACCTTCCCAGGGTTACTATTAGGCTTAGGCCTAGGGCTAGGATTTTTAAAACTAGGAAGCCCTTAGCTCCAGGCACACTGCAGCTGTTCAAGGCATCCCAAGGGGAGTACAAAAGTGCAACAACATGGCCGCTTTCACAGCTTTTTCCTTGGCACCATCCCTATACCTAGGCTGATTTATCTGCCTAGGGTTAGGGTTAGGGTTCAGCCTAGGGCTTGGATTTCTTTAACCAGGAAGCCCTGAGTTCCAGGCTTACTTCATCTGCCAAAGGCATCCCAAAGGGAGTGCAGAAGTGCCACAACATGGCTGCTTTCATGGCTTTTCCCTTAGGAAGAACCCTAATACCCGGCTGATTTACCTTCCTAGGGTTACTGTTAGGCTTAGGCCTAGGACTTTTAAAACCAGGAAGCCCTGGGCTCCAGGCACACTGCAGCTGCAAAAGGCATCCCAAGGAGAGCGCAAAAGTGACGCAACTTGGCTGCCACCACTGATATTTCCATGAGACCATCCCGAACCATAGGCTGATTTTCCTTCCTAGGGTTAAGGTTTGAGTTACGCCTAGGGTAAGGGTTCTATTAACCAGAAAGCCCTGAGTTCCAAGAACACAGCAGCTGCGAAGGACTAGCCAAGAAGAGCGCAAAAGTACCACAACATGCCTGCCTCCACAGCTTTTTCCTTGGGGACATGCCTAATTCCTGGCTGATTTGCCTTTCTCGTCATAGGGTTGGGGTTCGGCCTAGGGCTAGGATTTTTAAAAGCAGGAAGCCCTGAGTTCCAGGCACACTGGAGCTGTGAAAGGCATCCAAAAGGGAGTGCAGAAGTGCCACAACATGGCTGCTTTCACGGCTTGTTCCTTGGCAAGACGCCTAACACCAGGCTGACATACCTTCCCAGGGTTACTATTAGGCTTAGGCCTAGGGCTAGGATTTTTAAAACTAGGAAGCCCTTAGCTCCAGGCACACTGCAGCTGTTCAAGGCATCCCAAGGGGAGTACAAAAGTGCAACAACATGGCAGCTTTCACAGCTTTTTCCTTGGCACCATCCCTATACCTAGGCTGATTTATCTGCCTAGGGTTAGGGTTAGGGTTCAGCCTAGGGCTTGAATTTCTTTAACCAGGAAGCCCTGAGTTCCAGGCTTACTTCATCTGCCAAAGGCATCCCAAAGGGAGTGCAGAAGTGCCACAACATGGCTGCTTTCACGGCTTTTCCCTTAGGAAGAACCCTAATACCCGGCTGATTTACCTTCCTAGGGTTACTGTTAGGCTTAGGCCTAGGACTTTTAAAACCAGGAAGCCCTGGGCTCCAGGCACACTGCAGCTGCAAAAGGCATCCCAAGGAGAGCGCAAAAGTGACGCAACTTGGCTGCCACCACTGATATTTCCATGAGACCATCCCGAACCATAGGCTGATTTTCCTTCCTAGGGTTAAGGTTTGAGTTACGCCTAGGGTAAGGGTTCTATTAACCAGCAAGCCCTGAGTTCCAAGAACACAGCAGCTGCGAAGGACTAGCCAAGAAGAGCGCAAAAGTACCACAACATGCCTGCCTCCACAGCTTTTTCCTTGGGGACATGCCTAATTCCTGGCTGATTTGCCTTTCTCGTCTTAGGGTTGGGGTTCGGCCTAGGGCTAGGATTTTTAAAATCAGGAAGCCCTGAGTTCCAGGCACACTGGAGCTGTGAAAGGCATCCAAAAGGGAGTGCAAAAGTGCCACAACATGGCTGCTTTCACGGCTTTTTCCTTGGCAAGAAGCCTAACATCAGGCTGATTTACTTTCCCAGGGTTACTGTTAGGCTTAGGCCTAGGGCTAGGATTTTTGAAACTAGGAAGCCCTTAGCTCCAGGCACACTGCAGCTGTTCAAGGCATCCCAAGGGGAGTACAAAAGTGCAACAACATGGCAGCTTTCACAGCTTTTTCCTTGGCACCATCCCTATACCTAGGCTGATTTATCTGCCTAGGGTTAGGGTTAGGGTTCAGCCTAGGGCTTGGATTTCTTTAACCAGGAAGCCCTGAGTTCCAGGCTTACTTCATCTGCCAAAGGCATCCCAAAGGGAGTGCAGAAGTGCCACAACATGGCTGCTTTCACGGCTTTTTCCTTGGCAAGAAGCCTAACATCAGGCTGATTTACTTTCCCAGGGTTACTGTTAGGCTTAGGCCTAGGGCTAGGATTTTTGAAACTAGGAAGCCCTTAGCTCCAGGCACACTGCAGCTGTTCAAGGCATCCCAAGGGGAGTACAAAAGTGCAACAACATGGCAGCTTTCACAGCTTTTTCCTTGGCACCATCCCTATACCTGGGCTGATTTATCTGCCTAGGGTTAGGGTTAGGGTTCAGCCTAGGGCTTGAATTTTTTTTACCAGGAAGCCCTGAGTTCCAGGCTTACTTCATCTGCCAAAGGCATCCCAAAGGGAGTGCAGAAGTGCCACAACATGGCTGCTTTCACGGCTTTTCCCTTAGGAAGAACCCTAATACCCGGCTGATTTACCTTCCTAGGGTTACTGTTAGGCTTAGGCCTAGGACTTTTAAAACCAGGAAGCCCTGGGCTCCAGGCACACTGCAGCTGCGAAAGGCATCCCAAGGGGAGCGCAAAAGTGACGCAACTTGGCTGCCACCACTGATATTTCCATGAGACCATCCCGAACCATAGGCTGATTTTCCTTCCTAGGGTTAAGGTTTGAGTTACGCCTAGGGTAAGGGTTCTATTAACCAGAAAGCCCTGAGTTCCAAGAACACAGCAGCTGCGAAGGACTAGCCAAGAAGAGCGCAAAAGTACCACAACATGCCTGCCTCCACAGCTTTTTCCTTGGGGACATGCCTAATTCCTGGCTGATTTGCCTTTCTCGTCATAGGGTTGGGGTTCGGCCTAGGGCTAGGATTTTTAAAAGCAGGAAGCCCTGAGTTCCAGGCACACTGGAGCTGTGAAAGGCATCCAAAAGGGAGTGCAGAAGTGCCACAACATGGCTGCTTTCACGGCTTGTTCCTTGGCAAGACGCCTAACACCAGGCTGACTTACCTTCCCAGGGTTACTATTAGGCTTAGGCCTAGGGCTAGGATTTTTAAAACTAGGAAGCCCTTAGCTCCAGGCACACTGCAGCTGTTCAAGGCATCCCAAGGGGAGTACAAAAGTGCAACAACATGGCAGCTTTCACAGCTTTTTCCTTGGCACCATCCCTATACCTAGGCTGATTTATCTGCCTAGGGTTAGGGTTAGGGTTCAGCCTAGGGCTTGAATTTCTTTAACCAGGAAGCCCTGAGTTCCAGGCTTACTTCATCTGCCAAAGGCATCCCAAAGGGAGTGCAGAAGTGCCACAACATGGCTGCTTTCACGGCTTTTCCCTTAGGAAGAACCCTAATACCCGGCTGATTTACCTTCCTAGGGTTACTGTTAGGCTTAGGCCTAGGACTTTTAAAACCAGGAAGCCCTGGGCTCCAGGCACACTGCAGCTGCAAAAGGCATCCCAAGGGGAGCGCAAAAGTGACGCAACTTGGCTGCCACCACTGATATTTCCATGAGACCATCCCGAACCATAGGTTGATTTTCCTTCCTAGGGTTAAGGTTTGAGTTACGCCTAGGGTAAGGGTCTATTAACCAGAAAGCCCTGAGTTCCAAGAACACAGCAGCTGCGAAGGACTAGCCAAGAAGAGCGCAAAAGTACCACAACATGCCTGCCTCCACAGCTTTTTCCTTGGGGACATGCCTAATTCCTGGCTGATTTGCCTTTCTCGTCATAGGGTTGGGGTTCGGCCTAGGGCTAGGATTTTTAAAAGCAGGAAGCCCTGAGTTCCAGGCACACTGGAGCTGTGAAAGGCATCCAAAAGGGAGTGCAAAAGTGCCACAACATGGCTGCTTTCACGGCTTTTTCCTTGGCAAGAAGCCTAATATCAGGCTGATTTACTTTCCCAGGGTTACTGTTAGGCTTAGGCCTAGGGCTAGGATTTTTGAAACTAGGAAGCCCTGGGCTCCAGGCACACTGCAGCTGTTCAAGGCATCCCAAGGGGAGTACAAAAGTGCAACAACATGGCAGCTTTCACAGCTTTTTCCTTGGCACCATCCCTATACCTAGGCTGATTTATCTGCCTAGGGTTAGGGTTAGGGTTCAGCCTAGGGCTTGGATTTCTTTAACCAGGAAGCCCTGAGTTCCAGGCTTACTTCATCTGCCAAAGGCATCCCAAAGGGAGTGCAGAAGTGCCACAACATGGCTGCTTTCACGGCTTTTTCCTTGGCAAGAAGCCTAACATCAGGCTGATTTACTTTCCCAGGGTTACTGTTAGGCTTAGGCCTAGGGCTAGGATTTTTGAAACTAGGAAGCCCTTAGCTCCAGGCACACTGCAGCTGTTCAAGGCATCCCAAGGGGAGTACAAAAGTGCAACAACATGGCAGCTTTCACAGCTTTTTCCTTGGCACCATCCCTATACCTGGGCTGATTTATCTGCCTAGGGTTAGGGTTAGGGTTCAGCCTAGGGCTTGAATTTTTTTTACCAGGAAGCCCTGAGTTCCAGGCTTACTTCATCTGCCAAAGGCATCCCAAAGGGAGTGCAGAAGTGCCACAACATGGCTGCTTTCACGGCTTTTCCCTTAGGAAGAACCCTAATACCCGGCTGATTTACCTTCCTAGGGTTACTGTTAAGCTTAGGCCTAGGACTTTTAAAACCAGGAAGCCCTGGGCTCCAGGCACACTGCAGCTGCGAAAGGCATCCAAAGGGGAGCGCAAAAGTGACGCAACTTGGCTGCCACCACTGATATTTCCATGAGACCATCCCGAACCATAGTCTGATTTTCCTTCCTAGGGTTAAGGTTTGAGTTACGCCTAGGGTAAGGGTTCTATTAACCAGAAAGCCCTGAGTTCCAAGAACACAGCAGCTGCGAAGGACTAGCCAAGAAGAGCGCAAAAGTACCACAACATGCCTGCCTCCACAGCTTTTTCCTTGGGGACATGCCTAATTCCTGGCTGATTTGCCTTTCTCGTCTTAGGGTTGGGGTTCGGCCTAGGGCTAGGATTTTTAAAATCAGGAAGCCCTGAGTTCCAGGCACACTGGAGCTGTGAAAGGCATCCAAAAGGGAGTGCAGAAGTGCCACAACATGGCTGCTTTCACGGCTTGTTCCTTGGCAAGACGCCTAACACCAGGCTGACATACCTTCCCAGGGTTACTATTAGGCTTAGGCCTAGGGCTAGGATTTTTAAAACTAGGAAGCCCTTAGCTCCAGGCACACTGCAGCTGTTCAAGGCATCCCAAGGGGAGTACAAAAGTGCAACAACATGGCAGCTTTCACAGCTTTTTCCTTGGCACCATCCCTATACCTAGGCTGATTTATCTGCCTAGGGTTAGGGTTAGGGTTCAGCCTAGGGCTTGGATTTCTTTAACCAGGAAGCCCTGAGTTCCAGGCTTACTTCATCTGCCAAAGGCATCCCAAAGGGAGTGCAGAAGTGCCACAACATGGCTGCTTTCACGGCTTTTCCCTTAGGAAGAACCCTAATACCCGGCTGATTTACCTTCCTAGGGTTACTGTTAAGCTTAGGCCTAGGACTTTTAAAACCAGGAAGCCCTGGGCTCCAGGCACACTGCAGCTGCAAAAGGCATCCCAAGGAGAGCGCAAAAGTGACGCAACTTGGCTGCCACCACTGATATTTCCATGAGACCATCCCGAACCATAGGCTGATTTTCCTTCCTAGGGTTAAGGTTTGAGTTACGCCTAGGGTAAGGGTTCTATTAACCAGAAAGCCCTGAGTTCCAAGAACACAGCAGCTGCGAAGGACTAGCCAAGAAGAGCGCAAAAGTACCACAACATGCCTGCCTCCACAGCTTTTTCCTTGGGGACATGCCTAATTCCTGGCTGATTTGCCTTTCTCGTCATAGGGTTGGGGTTCGGCCTAGGGCTAGGATTTTTAAAAGCAGGAAGCCCTGAGTTCCAGGCACACTGGAGCTGTGAAAGGCATCCAAAAGGGAGTGCAGAAGTGCCACAACATGGCTGCTTTCACGGCTTGTTCCTTGGCAAGACGCCTAACACCAGGCTGACTTACCTTCCCAGGGTTACTATTAGGCTTAGGCCTAGGGCTAGGATTTTTAAAACTAGGAAGCCCTTAGCTCCAGGCACACTGCAGCTGTTCAAGGCATCCCAAGGGGAGTACAAAAGTGCAACAACATGGCCGCTTTCACAGCTTTTTCCTTGGCACCATCCCTATACCTAGGCTGATTTATCTGCCTAGGGTTAGGGTTAGGGTTCAGCCTAGGGCTTGGATTTCTTTAACCAGGAAGCCCTGAGTTCCAGGCTTACTTCATCTGCCAAAGGCATCCCAAAGGGAGTGCAGAAGTGCCACAACATGGCTGCTTTCATGGCTTTTCCCTTAGGAAGAACCCTAATACCCGGCTGATTTACCTTCCTAGGGTTACTGTTAGGCTTAGGCCTAGGACTTTTAAAACCAGGAAGCCCTGGGCTCCAGGCACACTGCAGCTGCAAAAGGCATCCCAAGGAGAGCGCAAAAGTGACGCAACTTGGCTGCCACCACTGATATTTCCATGAGACCATCCCGAACCATAGGCTGATTTTCCTTCCTAGGGTTAAGGTTTGAGTTACGCCTAGGGTAAGGGTTCTATTAACCAGAAAGCCCTGAGTTCCAAGAACACAGCAGCTGCGAAGGACTAGCCAAGAAGAGCGCAAAAGTACCACAACATGCCTGCCTCCACAGCTTTTTCCTTGGGGACATGCCTAATTCCTGGCTGATTTGCCTTTCTCGTCATAGGGTTGGGGTTCGGCCTAGGGCTAGGATTTTTAAAAGCAGGAAGCCCTGAGTTCCAGGCACACTGGAGCTGTGAAAGGCATCCAAAAGGGAGTGCAGAAGTGCCACAACATGGCTGCTTTCACGGCTTGTTCCTTGGCAAGACGCCTAACACCAGGCTGATTTACCTTCCCAGGGTTACTATTAGGCTTAGGCCTAGGGCTAGGATTTTTAAAACTAGGAAGCCCTTAGCTCCAGGCACACTGCAGCTGTTCAAGGCATCCCAAGGGGAGTACAAAAGTGCAACAACATGGCAGCTTTCACAGCTTTTTCCTTGGCACCATCCCTATACCTAGGCTGATTTATCTGCCTAGGGTTAGGGTTAGGGTTCAGCCTAGGGCTTGAATTTCTTTAACCAGGAAGCCCTGAGTTCCAGGCTTACTTCATCTGCCAAAGGCATCCCAAAGGGAGTGCAGAAGTGCCACAACATGGCTGCTTTCACGGCTTTTCCCTTAGGAAGAACCCTAATACCCGGCTGATTTACCTTCCTAGGGTTACTGTTAGGCTTAGGCCTAGGACTTTTAAAACCAGGAAGCCCTGGGCTCCAGGCACACTGCAGCTGCAAAAGGCATCCCAAGGAGAGCGCAAAAGTGACGCAACTTGGCTGCCACCACTGATATTTCCATGAGACCATCCCGAACCATAGGCTGATTTTCCTTCCTAGGGTTAAGGTTTGAGTTACGCCTAGGGTAAGGGTTCTATTAACCAGCAAGCCCTGAGTTCCAAGAACACAGCAGCTGCGAAGGACTAGCCAAGAAGAGCGCAAAAGTACCACAACATGCCTGCCTCCACAGCTTTTTCCTTGGGGACATGCCTAATTCCTGGCTGATTTGCCTTTCTCGTCTTAGGGTTGGGGTTCGGCCTAGGGCTAGGATTTTTAAAATCAGGAAGCCCTGAGTTCCAGGCACACTGGAGCTGTGAAAGGCATCCAAAAGGGAGTGCAAAAGTGCCACAACATGGCTGCTTTCACGGCTTTTTCCTTGGCAAGAAGCCTAACATCAGGCTGATTTACTTTCCCAGGGTTACTGTTAGGCTTAGGCCTAGGGCTAGGATTTTTGAAACTAGGAAGCCCTTAGCTCCAGGCACACTGCAGCTGTTCAAGGCATCCCAAGGGGAGTACAAAAGTGCAACAACATGGCAGCTTTCACAGCTTTTTCCTTGGCACCATCCCTATACCTAGGCTGATTTATCTGCCTAGGGTTAGGGTTAGGGTTCAGCCTAGGGCTTGGATTTCTTTAACCAGGAAGCCCTGAGTTCCAGGCTTACTTCATCTGCCAAAGGCATCCCAAAGGGAGTGCAGAAGTGCCACAACATGGCTGCTTTCACGGCTTTTTCCTTGGCAAGAAGCCTAACATCAGGCTGATTTACTTTCCCAGGGTTACTGTTAGGCTTAGGCCTAGGGCTAGGATTTTTGAAACTAGGAAGCCCTTAGCTCCAGGCACACTGCAGCTGTTCAAGGCATCCCAAGGGGAGTACAAAAGTGCAACAACATGGCAGCTTTCACAGCTTTTTCCTTGGCACCATCCCTATACCTGGGCTGATTTATCTGCCTAGGGTTAGGGTTAGGGTTCAGCCTAGGGCTTGAATTTTTTTTACCAGGAAGCCCTGAGTTCCAGGCTTACTTCATCTGCCAAAGGCATCCCAAAGGGAGTGCAGAAGTGCCACAACATGGCTGCTTTCACGGCTTTTCCCTTAGGAAGAACCCTAATACCCGGCTGATTTACCTTCCTAGGGTTACTGTTAGGCTTAGGCCTAGGACTTTTAAAACCAGGAAGCCCTGGGCTCCAGGCACACTGCAGCTGCGAAAGGCATCCCAAGGGGAGCGCAAAAGTGACGCAACTTGGCTGCCACCACTGATATTTCCATGAGACCATCCCGAACCATAGGCTGATTTTCCTTCCTAGGGTTAAGGTTTGAGTTACGCCTAGGGGAAGGGTTCTATTAACCAGAAAGCCCTGAGTTCCAAGAACACAGCAGCTGCGAAGGACTAGCCAAGAAGAGCGCAAAAGTACCACAACATGCCTGCCTCCACAGCTTTTTCCTTGGGGACATGCCTAATTCCTGGCTGATTTGCCTTTCTCGTCATAGGGTTGGGGTTCGGCCTAGGGCTAGGATTTTTAAAAGCAGGAAGCCCTGAGTTCCAGGCACACTGGAGCTGTGAAAGGCATCCAAAAGGGAGTGCAGAAGTGCCACAACATGGCTGCTTTCACGGCTTGTTCCTTGGCAAGACGCCTAACACCAGGCTGACTTACCTTCCCAGGGTTACTATTAGGCTTAGGCCTAGGGCTAGGATTTTTAAAACTAGGAAGCCCTTAGCTCCAGGCACACTGCAGCTGTTCAAGGCATCCCAAGGGGAGTACAAAAGTGCAACAACATGGCAGCTTTCACAGCTTTTTCCTTGGCACCATCCCTATACCTAGGCTGATTTATCTGCCTAGGGTTAGGGTTAGGGTTCAGCCTAGGGCTTGAATTTCTTTAACCAGGAAGCCCTGAGTTCCAGGCTTACTTCATCTGCCAAAGGCATCCCAAAGGGAGTGCAGAAGTGCCACAACATGGCTGCTTTCACGGCTTTTCCCTTAGGAAGAACCCTAATACCCGGCTGATTTACCTTCCTAGGGTTACTGTTAGGCTTAGGCCTAGGACTTTTAAAACCAGGAAGCCCTGGGCTCCAGGCACACTGCAGCTGCAAAAGGCATCCCAAGGGGAGCGCAAAAGTGACGCAACTTGGCTGCCACCACTGATATTTCCATGAGACCATCCCGAACCATAGGTTGATTTTCCTTCCTAGGGTTAAGGTTTGAGTTACGCCTAGGGTAAGGGTCTATTAACCAGAAAGCCCTGAGTTCCAAGAACACAGCAGCTGCGAAGGACTAGCCAAGAAGAGCGCAAAAGTACCACAACATGCCTGCCTCCACAGCTTTTTCCTTGGGGACATGCCTAATTCCTGGCTGATTTGCCTTTCTCGTCTTAGGGTTGGGGTTCGGCCTAGGGCTAGGATTTTTAAAAGCAGGAAGCCCTGAGTTCCAGGCACACTGGAGCTGTGAAAGGCATCCAAAAGGGAGTGCAAAAGTGCCACAACATGGCTGCTTTCACGGCTTTTTCCTTGGCAAGAAGCCTAACATCAGGCTGATTTACCTTCCCAGGGTTACTGTTAGGCTTAGGCCTAGGGCTAGGATTTTTGAAACTAGGAAGCCCTTAGCTCCAGGCACACTGCAGCTGTTCAAGGCATCCCAAGGGGAGTACAAAAGTGCAACAACATGGCAGCTTTCACAGCTTTTTCCTTGGCAAGAAGCCTAACATCAGGCTGATTTACTTTCCCAGGGTTACTTTTAGGCTTAGGCCTAGGGCTAGGATTTTTGAAACTAGGAGGCCCTTAGCTCCAGGCACACTGCAGCTGTTCAAGGCATCCCAAGGGGAGTACAAAAGTGCAACAACATGGCAGCTTTCACAGCTTTTTCCTTGGCAAGAAGCCTAACACCAGGCTGATTTACTTTCCCAGGGTTACTGTTAGGCTTAGGCCTAGGGCTAGGATTTTTGAAACTAGGAAGCCCTTAGCTCCAGGCACACTGCAGCTTTTCAAGGCATCCCAAGGGGAGTACAAAAGTGCAACAACATGGCAGCTTTCACAGCTTTTTCCTTGGCACCATCCCTATACCTAGGCTGATTTATCTGCCTAGGGTTAGGGTTAGGGTTCAGCCTAGGGCTTGGATTTCTTTAACCAGGAAGCCCTGAGTTCCAGGCTTACTTCATCTGCCAAAGGCATCCCAAAGGGAGTGCAGAAGTGCCACAACATGGCTGCTTTCACGGCTTTTTCCTTGGCAAGAAGCCTAACATAAGGCTGATTTACCTTCCCAGGGTTACTGTTAGGCTTAGGCCTAGGGCTAGGATTTTTGAAACTAGGAAGCCCTTAGCTCCAGGCACACTGCAGCTGTTCAAGGCATCCCAAGGGGACTACAAAAGTGCAACAACATGGCTGCTTTCACGGCTTTTCCCTTAGGAAGAACCCTAATACCCGGCTGATTTACCTTCCTAGGGTTACTGTGAGGCTTAGGCCTAGGACTTTTAAAACCAGGAAGCCCTGGGCTCCAGGCACACTGCAGCTGCGAAAGGCATCCCAAGGGGAGCGCAAAAGTGACGCAACTTGGCTGCCACCACTGATATTTCCATGAGACCATCCCGAACCATAGGTTGATTTTCCTTCCTAGGGTTAAGGTTTGAGTTACGCCTAGGGTAAGGGTTCTATTAACCAGAAAGCCCTGAGTTCCAAGAACACAGCAGCTGCGAAGGACTAGCCAAGAAGAGCGCAAAAGTACCACAACATGCCTGCCTCCACAGCTTTTTCCTTGGGGACATGCCTAATTCCTGGCTGATTTGCCTTTCTCATCATAGGGTTGGGGTTCGGCCTAGGGCTAGGATTTTTAAAATCAGGAAGCCCTGAGTTCCAGGCACACTGGAGCTGCGAAAGGCATCCAAAAGGGAGTGCAAAAGTGCCACAACATGGCTGCTTTCACGGCTTTTTCCTTGGCAAGAAGCCTAACATCAGGCTGATTTACTTTCCCAGGGTTACTGTTAGGCTTAGGCCTAGGGCTAGGATTTTTGAAACTAGGAAGCCCTTAGCTCCAGGCACACTGCAGCTGTTCAAGGCATCCCAAGGGGAGTACAAAAGTGCAACAACATGGCAGCTTTCACAGCTTTTTCCTTGGCACCATCCCTATACCTAGGCTGATTTATCTGCCTAGGGTTAGGGTTAGGGTTCAGCCTAGGGCTTGGATTTCTTTAACCAGGAAGCCCTGAGTTCCAGGCTTACTTCATCTGCCAAAGGCATCCCAAAGGGAGTGCAGAAGTGCCACAACATGGCTGCTTTCACGGCTTTTTCCTTGGCAAGAAGCCTAACATCAGGCTGATTTACTTTCCCAGGGTTACTGTTAGGCTTAGGCCTAGGGCTAGGATTTTTGAAACTAGGAAGCCCTTAGCTCCAGTCACACTGCAGCTGCGAAAGGCATCCAAAGGGGAGCGCAAAAGTGACGCAACTTGGCTGCCACCACTGATATTTCCATGAGACCATCCCGAACCATAGGCTGATTTTCCTTCCTAGGGTTAAGGTTTGAGTTACGCCTAGGGAAAGGGTTCTATTAACCAGAAAGCCCTGAGTTCCAAGAACACAGCAGCTGCGAAGGACTAGCCAAGAAGAGCGCAAAAGTACCACAACATGCCTGCCTCCACAGCTTTTTCCTTGGGGACATGCCTAATTCCTGGCTGATTTGCCTTTCTCGTCATAGGGTTGGGGTTCGGCCTAGGGCTAGGATTTTTAAAAGCAGGAAGCCCTGAGTTCCAGGCACACTGCAGCTGTGAAAGGCATCCAAAAGGGAGTGCAGAAGTGCCACAACATGGCTGCTTTCACGGCTTGTTCCTTGGCAAGACGCCTAACACCAGGCTGACTTACCTTCCCAGGGTTACTATTAGGCTTAGGCCTAGGGCTACGATTTTTAAAACTAGGAAGCCCTTAGCTCCAGGCACACTGCAGCTGTTCAAGGCATCCCAAGGGGAGTACAAAAGTGCAACAACATGGCAGCTTTCACAGCTTTTTCCTTGGCACCATCCCTATACCTAGGCTGATTTATCTGCCTAGGGTTAGGGTTAGGGTTCAGCCTAGGGCTTGAATTTCTTTAACCAGGAAGCCCTGAGTTCCAGGCTTACTTCATCTGCCAAAGGCATCCCAAAGGGAGTGCAGAAGTGCCACAACATGGCTGCTTTCACGGCTTTTCCCTTAGGAAGAACCCTAATACCCGGCTGATTTACCTTCCTAGGGTTACTGTTAGGCTTAGGCCTAGGACTTTTAAAACCAGGAAGCCCTGGGCTCCAGGCACACTGCAGCTGTGAAAGGCATCCCAAGGGGAGCGCAAAAGTGACGCAACTTGGCTGCCACCACTGATATTTCCATGAGACCATCCCGAACCATAGGTTGATTTTCCTTCCTAGGGTTAAGGTTTGAGTTACGCCTAGGGTAAGGGTCTATTAACCAGAAAGCCCTGAGTTCCAAGAACACAGCAGCTGCGAAGGACTACCCAAGAAGAGCGCAAAAGTACCACAACATGCCTGCCTCCACAGCTTTTTCCTTGGGGACATGCCTAATTCCTGGCTGATTTGCCTTTCTCGTCATAGGGTTGCGGTTCGGCCTAGGGCCAGGATTTTTAAAAGCAGGAAGCCCTGAGTTCCAGGCACACTGCAGCTGTGAAAGGCATCCAAAAGGGAGTGCAAAAGTGCCACAACATGGCTGCTTTCACGGCTTTTTCCTTGGCAAGAAGCCTAACACCAGGCTGATTTACTTTCCCAGGGTTACTGTTAGGCTTAGGCCTAGGGCTAGGATTTTTGAAACTAGGAGGCCCTTAGCTCCAGGCACACTGCAGCTGTTCAAGGCATCCCAAGGGGAGTACAAAAGTGCAACAACATGGCAGCTTTCACAGCTTTTTCCTTGGCAAGAAGCCTAACACCAGGCTGATTTACTTTCCCAGGGTTACTGTTAGGCTTAGGCCTAGGGCTAGGATTTTTGAAACTAGGAAGCCCTTAGCTCCAGGCACACTGCAGCTGTTCAAGGCATCCCAAGGGGAGTACAAAAGTGCAACAACATGGCAGCTTTCACAGCTTTTTCCTTGGCACCATCCCTATACCTAGGCTGATTTATCTGCCTAGGGTTAGGGTTAGGGTTCAGCCTAGGGCTTGGATTTCTTTAACCAGGAAGCCCTGAGTTCCAGGCTTACTTCATCTGCCAAAGGCATCCCAAAGGGAGTGCAGAAGTGCCACAACATGGCTGCTTTCACGGCTTTTTCCTTGGCAAGAAGCCTAACATAAGGCTGATTTACCTTCCCAGGGTTACTGTTCGGCTTAGGCCCAGGGCTAGGATTTTTGAAACTAGGAAGCCCTTAGCTCCAGGCACACTGCAGCTGTTCAAGGCATCCCAAGGGGACTACAAAAGTGCAACAACATGGCTGCTTTCACGGCTTTTCCCTTAGGAAGAACCCTAATACCCGGCTGATTTACCTTCCTAGGGTTACTGTTAGGCTTAGGCCTAGGACTTTTAAAACCAGGAAGCCCTGGGCTCCAGGCACACTGCAGCTGCGAAAGGCATCCAAAGGGGAGCGCAAAAGTGACGCAACTTGGCTGCCACCACTGATATTTCCATGAGACCATCCCGAACCATAGGTTGATTTTCCTTCCTAGGGTTAAGGTTTGAGTTACGCCTAGGGTAAGGGTTCTATTAACCAGAAAGCCCTGAGTTCCAAGAACACAGCAGCTGCGAAGGACTAGCCAAGAAGAGCGCAAAAGTACCACAACATGCCTGCCTCCACAGCTTTTTCCTTGGGGACATGCCTAATTCCTGGCTGATTTGCCTTTCTCATCATAGGGTTGGGGTTCGGCCTAGGGCTAGGATTTTTAAAATCAGGAAGCCCTGAGTTCCAGGCACACTGGAGCTGTGAAAGGCATCCAAAAGGGAGTGCAGAAGTGCCACAACATGGCTGCTTTCACGGCTTTTTCCTTGGCAAGAAGCCTAACATCAGGCTGATTTACTTTCCCAGGGTTACTGTTAGGCTTAGGCCTAGGGCTAGGATTTTTGAAACTAGGAAGCCCTTAGCTCCAGGCACACTGCAGCTGTTCAAGGCATCCCAAGGGGAGTACAAAAGTGCAACAACATGGCAGCTTTCACAGCTTTTTCCTTGGCACCATCCCTATACCTAGGCTGATTTATCTGCCTAGGGTTAGGGTTAGGGTTCAGCCTAGGGCTTGGATTTCTTTAACCAGGAAGCCCTGAGTTCCAGGCTTACTTCATCTGTCAAAGGCATCCCAAAGGGAGTGCAGAAGTGCCACAACATGGCTGCTTTCACGGCTTTTTCCTTGGCAAGAAGCCTAACATCAGGCTGATTTACTTTCCCAGGGTTACTGTTAGGCTTAGGCCTAGGGCTAGGATTTTTGAAACTAGGAAGCCCTTAGCTCCAGGCACACTGCAGCTGTTCAAGGCATCCCAAGGGGAGTACAAAAGTGCAACAACATGGCAGCTTTCACAGCTTTTTCCTTGGCACCATCCCTATACCTGGGCTGATTTATCTGCCTAGGGTTAGGGTTAGGGTTCAGCCTAGGGCTTGAATTTTTTTTACCAGGAAGCCCTGAGTTCCAGGCTTACTTCATCTGCCAAAGGCATCCCAAAGGGAGTGCAGAAGTGCCACAACATGGCTGCTTTCACGGCTTTTCCCTTAGGAAGAACCCTAATACCCGGCTGATTTACCTTCCTAGGGTTACTGTTAGGCTTAGGCCTAGGACTTTTAAAACCAGGAAGCCCTGGGCTCCAGGCACACTGCAGCTGCAAAAGGCATCCCAAGGGGAGCGCAAAAGTGACGCAACTTGGCTGCCACCACTGATATTTCCATGAGACCATCCCGAACCATAGGTTGATTTTCCTTCCTAGGGTTAAGGTTTGAGTTACGCCTAGGGTAAGGGTCTATTAACCAGAAAGCCCTGAGTTCCAAGAACACAGCAGCTGCGAAGGACTACCCAAGAAGAGCGCAAAAGTACCACAACATGCCTGCCTCCACAGCTTTTTCCTTGGGGACATGCCTAATTCCTGGCTGATTTGCCTTTCTCGTCTTAGGGTTGGGGTTCGGCCTAGGGCTAGGATTTTTAAAAGCAGGAAGCCCTGAGTTCCAGGCACACTGGAGCTGTGAAAGGCATCCAAAAGGGAGTGCAAAAGTGCCACAACATGGCTGCTTTCACGGCTTTTTCCTTGGCAAGAAGCCTAACACCAGGCTGATTTGCCTTCCCAGGGTTACTGTTAGGCTTAGGCCTAGGGCTAGGATTTTTAAAACTAGGAAGCCCTGGGCTCCAGGCACACTGCAGCTGTTCAAGGCATCCCAAGGGGAGTACAAAAGTGCAACAACATGGCAGCTTTCACAGCTTTTTCCTTGGCACCATCCCTATACCTAGGCTGATTTATCTGCCTAGGGTTAGGGTTAGGGTTCAGCCTAGGGCTTGAATTTTTTTTAACCAGGAAGCCCTGAGTTCCAGGCTTACTTCATCTGCCAAAGGCATCCCAAAGGGAGTGCAGAAGTGCCACAACATGGCTGCTTTCACGGCTTTTCCCTTAGGAAGAGCCCTAATACCCGGCTGATTTACCTTCCTAGGGTTACTGTTAGGCTTAGGCCTAGGACTTTTAAAACCAGGAAGCCCTGGGCTCCAGGCACACTGCAGCTGCAAAAGGCATCCCAAGGGGAGCGCAAAAGTGACGCAACTTGGCTGCCACCACTGATATTTCCATGAGACCATCCCGAACCATAGGTTGATTTTCCTTCCTAGGGTTAAGGTTTGAGTTACGCCTAGGGTAAGGGTCTATTAACCAGAAAGCCCTGAGTTCCAAGAACACAGCAGCTGCGAAGGACTAGCCAAGAAGAGCGCAAAAGTACCACAACATGCCTGCCTCCACAGCTTTTTCCTTGGGGACATGCCTAATTCCTGGCTGATTTGCCTTTCTCGTCTTAGGGTTGCGGTTCGGCCTAGGGCTAGGATTTTTAAAAGCAGGAAGCCCTGAGTTCCAGGCACACTGGAGCTGTGAAAGGCATCCAAAAGGGAGTGCAAAAGTGCCACAACATGGCTGCTTTCACGGCTTTTTCCTTGGCAAGAAGCCTAACACCAGGCTGATTTGCCTTCCCAGGGTTACTGTTAGGCTTAGGCCTAGGGCTAGGATTTTTAAAACTAGGAAGCCCTGGGCTCCAGGCACACTGCAGCTGTTCAAGGCATCCCAAGGGGAGTACAAAAGTGCAACAACATGGCAGCTTTCACAGCTTTTTCCTTGGCACCATCCCTATACCTAGGCTGATTTATCTGCCTAGGGTTAGGGTTAGGCTTCAGCCTAGGGCTTGGATTTCTTTAACCAGGAAGCCCTGAGTTCCAGGCTTACTTCATCTGCCAAAGGCATCCCAAAGGGAGTGCAGAAGTGCCACAACATGGCTGCTTTCACGGCTTTTCCCTTAGGAAGAACCCTAATACCCGGCTGATTTACCTTCCTAGGGTTACTGTTAGGCTTAGGCCTAGGACTTTTAAAACCAGGAAGCCCTGGGCTCCAGGCACACTGCAGCTGTGAAAGGCATCCCAAGGGGAGCGCAAAAGTGACGCAACTTGGCTGCCACCACTGATATTTCCATGAGACCATCCCGAACCATAGGCTGATTTTCCTTCCTAGGGTTAAGGTTTGAGTTACGCCTAGGGTAAGGGTTCTATTAACCAGCAAGCCCTGAGTTCCAAGAACACAGCAGCTGCGAAGGACTAGCCAAGAAGAGCGCAAAAGTACCACAACATGCCTGCCTCCACAGCTTTTTCCTTGGGGACATGCCTAATTCCTGGCTGATTTGCCTTTCTCGTCTTAGGGTTGGGGTTCGGCCTAGGGCTAGGATTTTTAAAATCAGGAAGCCCTGAGTTCCAGGCACACTGGAGCTCTGAAAGGCATCCAAAAGGGAGTGCAAAAGTGCCACAACATGGCTGCTTTCACGGCTTTTTCCTTGGCAAGAAGCCTAACATCAGGCTGATTTACTTTCCCAGGGTTACTGTTAGGCTTAGGCCTAGGGCTAGGATTTTTGAAACTAGGAAGCCCTTAGCTCCAGGCACACTGCAGCTGTTCAAGGCATCCCAAGGGGAGTACAAAAGTGCAACAACATGGCAGCTTTCACAGCTTTTTCCTTGGCACCATCCCTATACCTAGGCTGATTTATCTGCCTAGGGTTAGGGTTAGGGTTCAGCCTAGGGCTTGGATTTCTTTAACCAGGAAGCCCTGAGTTCCAGGCTTACTTCATCTGCCAAAGGCATCCCAAAGGGAGTGCAGAAGTGCCACAACATGGCTGCTTTCACGGCTTTTTCCTTGGCAAGAAGCCTAACATCAGGCTGATTTACTTTCCCAGGGTTACTGTTAGGCTTAGGCCTAGGGCTAGGATTTTTGAAACTAGGAAGCCCTTAGCTCCAGGCACACTGCAGCTGTTCAAGTCATCCCAAGGGGAGTACAAAAGTGCAACAACATGGCAGCTTTCACAGCTTTTTCCTTGGCACCATCCCTATACCTGGGCTGATTTATCTGCCTAGGGTTAGGGTTAGGGTTCAGCCTAGAGCTTGAATTTTTTTTACCAGGAAGCCCTGAGTTCCAGGCTTACTTCATCTGCCAAAGGCATCCCAAAGGGAGTGCAGAAGTGCCACAACATGGCTGCTTTCACGGCTTTTCCCTTAGGAAGAACCCTAATACCCGGCTGATTTACCTTCCTAGGGTTACTGTGAGGCTTAGGCCTAGGACTTTTAAAACCAGGAAGCCCTGGGCTCCAGGCACACTGCAGCTGCGAAAGGCATCCCAAGGGGAGCGCAAAAGTGACGCAACTTGGCTGCCACCACTGATATTTCCATGAGACCATCCCGAACCATAGGTTGATTTTCCTTCCTAGGGTTAAGGTTTGAGTTACGCCTAGGGAAAGGGTTCTATTAACCAGAAAGCCCTGAGTTCCAAGAACACAGCAGCTGCGAAGGACTAGCCAAGAAGAGCGCAAAAGTACCACAACATGCCTGCCTCCACAGCTTTTTCCTTGGGGACATGCCTAATTCCTGGCTGATTTGCCTTTCTCATCATAGGGTTGGGGTTCGGCCTAGGGCTAGGATTTTTAAAATCAGGAAGCCCTGAGTTCCAGGCACACTGGAGCTGTGAAAGGCATCCAAAAGGGAGTGCAAAAGTGCCACAACATGGCTGCTTTCACGGCTTTTTCCTTGGCAAGAAGCCTAACATCAGGCTGATTTACTTTCCCAGGGTTACTGTTAGGCTTAGGCCTAGGGCTAGGATTTTTGAAACTAGGAAGCCCTTAGCTCCAGGCACACTGCAGCTGTTCAAGGCATCCCAAGGGGAGTACAAAAGTGCAACAACATGGCAGCTTTCACAGCTTTTTCCTTGGCACCATCCCTATACCTAGGCTGATTTATCTGCCTAGGGTTAGGGTTAGGGTTCAGCCTAGGGCTTGGATTTCTTTAACCAGGAAGCCCTGAGTTCCAGGCTTACTTCATCTGCCAAAGGCATCCCAAAGGGAGTGCAGAAGTGCCACAACATGGCTGCTTTCACGGCTTTTCCCTTAGGAAGAACCCTAATACCCGGCTGATTTACCTTCCTAGGGTTACTGTTAGGCTTAGGCCTAGGACTTTTAAAACCAGGAAGCCCTGGGCTCCAGGCACACTGCAGCTGTGAAAGGCATCCCAAGGGGAGCGCAAAAGTGACGCAACTTGGCTGCCACCACTGATATTTCCATGAGACCATCCCGAACCATAGGATGATTTTCCTTCCTAGCGTTAAGGTTTGAGTTACGCCTAGGGTAAGGGTTCTATTAACCAGAAAGCCCTGAGTTCCAAGAACACAGCAGCTGCGAAGGACTAGCCAAGAAGAGCGCAAAAGTAGCACAACATGCCTGCCTCCACAGCTTTTTCCTTGGGGACATGCCTAATTCCTGGCTGATTTGCCTTTCTCGTCTTAGGGTTGGGGTTCGGCCTAGGGCTAGGATTTTTAAAATCAGGAAGCCCTGAGTTCCAGGCACACTGGAGCTGTGAAAGGCATCCAAAAGGGAGTGCAAAAGTGCCACAACATGGCTGCTTTCACGGCTTTTTCCTTGGCAAGAAGCCTAACATCAGGCTGATTTACTTTCCCAGGGTTACTGTTAGGCTTAGGCCTAGGGCTAGGATTTTTGAAACTAGGAAGCCCTTAGCTCCAGGCACACTGCAGCTGTTCAAGGCATCCCAAGGGGAGTACAAAAGTGCAACAACATGGCAGCTTTCACAGCTTTTTCCTTGGCACCATCCCTATACCTAGGCTGATTTATCTGCCTAGGGTTAGGGTTAGGGTTCAGCCTAGGGCTTGGATTTCTTTAACCAGGAAGCCCTGAGTTCCAGGCTTACTTCATCTGCCAAAGGCATCCCAAAGGGAGTGCAGAAGTGCCACAACATGGCTGCTTTCACGGCTTTTACCTTGGCAAGAAGCCTAACATCAGGCTGATTTACTTTCCCAGGGTTACTGTTAGGCTTAGGCCTAGGGCTAGGATTTTTGAAACTAGGAAGCCCTTAGCTCCAGTCACACTGCAGCTGCGAAAGGCATCCAAAGGGGAGCGCAAAAGTGACGCAACTTGGCTGCCACCACTGATATTTCCATGAGACCATCCCGAACCATAGGCTGATTTTCCTTCCTAGGGTTAAGGTTTGAGTTACGCCTAGGGAAAGGGTTCTATTAACCAGAAAGCCCTGAGTTCCAAGAACACAGCAGCTGCGAAGGACTAGCCAAGAAGAGCGCAAAAGTACCACAACATGCCTGCCTCCACAGCTTTTTCCTTGGGGACATGCCTAATTCCTGGCTGATTTGCCTTTCTCGTCATAGGGTTGGGGTTCGGCCTAGGGCTAGGATTTTTAAAAGCAGGAAGCCCTGAGTTCCAGGCACACTGCAGCTGTGAAAGGCATCCAAAAGGGAGTGCAGAAGTGCCACAACATGGCTGCTTTCACGGCTTGTTCCTTGGCAAGACGCCTAACACCAGGCTGACTTACCTTCCCAGGGTTACTATTAGGCTTAGGCCTAGGGCTACGATTTTTAAAACTAGGAAGCCCTTAGCTCCAGGCACACTGCAGCTGTTCAAGGCATCCCAAGGGGAGTACAAAAGTGCAACAACATGGCAGCTTTCACAGCTTTTTCCTTGGCACCATCCCTATACCTAGGCTGATTTATCTGCCTAGGGTTAGGGTTAGGGTTCAGCCTAGGGCTTGAATTTCTTTAACCAGGAAGCCCTGAGTTCCAGGCTTACTTCATCTGCCAAAGGCATCCCAAAGAGAGTGCAGAAGTGCCACAACATGGCTGCTTTCACGGCTTTTCCCTTAGGAAGAACCCTAATACCCGGCTGATTTACCTTCCTAGGGTTACTGTTAGGCTTAGGCCTAGGACTTTTAAAACCAGGAAGCCCTGGGCTCCAGGCACACTGCAGCTGTGAAAGGCATCCCAAGGGGAGCGCAAAAGTGACGCAACTTGGCTGCCACCACTGATATTTCCATGAGACCATCCCGAACCATAGGTTGATTTTCCTTCCTAGGGTTAAGGTTTGAGTTACGCCTAGGGTAAGGGTCTATTAACCAGAAAGCCCTGAGTTCCAAGAACACAGCAGCTGCGAAGGACTACCCAAGAAGAGCGCAAAAGTACCACAACATGCCTGCCTCCACAGCTTTTTCCTTGGGGACATGCCTAATTCCTGGCTGATTTGCCTTTCTCGTCATAGGGTTGCGGTTCGGCCTAGGGCCAGGATTTTTAAAAGCAGGAAGCCCTGAGTTCCAGGCACACTGCAGCTGTGAAAGGCATCCAAAAGGGAGTGCAAAAGTGCCACAACATGGCTGCTTTCACGGCTTTTTCCTTGGCAAGAAGCCTAACACCAGGCTGATTTACTTTCCCAGGGTTACTGTTAGGCTTAGGCCTAGGGCTAGGATTTTTGAAACTAGGAGGCCCTTAGCTCCAGGCACACTGCAGCTGTTCAAGGCATCCCAAGGGGAGTACAAAAGTGCAACAACATGGCAGCTTTCACAGCTTTTTCCTTGGCACCATCCCTATACCTAGGCTGATTTATCTGCCTAGGGTTAGGGTTAGGGTTCAGCCTAGGGCTTGGATTTCTTTAACCAGGAAGCCCTGAGTTCCAGGCTTACTTCATCTGCCAAAGGCATCCCAAAGGGAGTGCAGAAGTGCCACAACATGGCTGCTTTCACGGCTTTTTCCTTGGCAAGAAGCCTAACATCAGGCTGATTTACTTTCCCAGGGTTACTGTTAGGCTTAGGCCTAGGGCTAGGATTTTTGAAACTAGGAAGCCCTTAGCTCCAGGCACACTGCAGCTGTTCAAGGCATCCCAAGGGGAGTACAAAAGTGCAACAACATGGCAGCTTTCACAGCTTTTTCCTTGGCACCATCCCTATACCTGGGCTGATTTATCTGCCTAGGGTTAGGGTTAGGGTTCAGCCTAGGGCTTGAATTTTTTTTACCAGGAAGCCCTGAGTTCCAGGCTTACTTCATCTGCCAAAGGCATCCCAAAGGGAGTGCAGAAGTGCTACAACATGGCTGCTTTCACGGCTTTTCCCTTAGGAAGAACCCTAATACCCGGCTGATTTACCTTCCTAGGGTTACTGTTAGGCTTAGGCCTAGGACTTTTAAAACCAGGAAGCCCTGGGCTCCAGGCACACTGCAGCTGCAAAAGGCATCCCAAGGGGAGCGCAAAAGTGACGCAACTTGGCTGCCACCACTGATATTTCCATGAGACCATCCCGAACCATAGGTTGATTTTCCTTCCTAGGGTTAAGGTTTGAGTTACGCCTAGGGTAAGGGTCTATTAACCAGAAAGCCCTGAGTTCCAAGAACACAGCAGCTGCGAAGGACTACCCAAGAAGAGCGCAAAAGTACCACAACATGCCTGCCTCCACAGCTTTTTCCTTGGGGACATGCCTAATTCCTGGCTGATTTGCCTTTCTCGTCTTAGGGTTGCGGTTCGGCCTAGGGCTAGGATTTTTAAAAGCAGGAAGCCCTGAGTTCCAGGCACACTGGAGCTGTGAAAGGCATCCAAAAGGGAGTGCAAAAGTGCCACAACATGGCTGCTTTCACGGCTTTTTCCTTGGCAAGAAGCCTAACACCAGGCTGATTTGCCTTCCCAGGGTTACTGTTAGGCTTAGGCCTAGGGCTAGGATTTTTAAAACTAGGAAGCCCTGGGCTCCAGGCACACTGCAGCTGTTCAAGGCATCCCAAGGGGAGTACAAAAGTGCAACAACATGGCAGCTTTCACAGCTTTTTCCTTGGCACCATCCCTATACCTAGGCTGATTTATCTGCCTAGGGTTAGGGTTAGGGTTCAGCCTAGGGCTTGGATTTCTTTAACCAGGAAGCCCTGAGTTCCAGGCTTACTTCATCTGCCAAAGGCATCCCAAAGGGAGTGCAGAAGTGCCACAACATGGCTGCTTTCACGGCTTTTCCCTTAGGAAGAGCCCTAATACCCGGCTGATTTACCTTCCTAGG
The DNA here is from genome assembly GCF_027887145.1 of Ammospiza caudacuta. Classification (NCBI taxonomy): domain Eukaryota; kingdom Metazoa; phylum Chordata; class Aves; order Passeriformes; family Passerellidae; genus Ammospiza; species Ammospiza caudacuta. Next base: position 170,060 of record NW_026682981.1, read on the forward strand.
GTTACTGTTAGGCTTAGGCCTAGGACTTTTAAAACCAGGAAGCCCTGGGCTCCAGGCACACTGCAGCTGCAAAAGGCATCCCAAGGGGAGCGCAAAAGTGACGCAACTTGGCTGCCACCACTGATATTTCCATGAGACCATCCCGAACCATAGGTTGATTTTCCTTCCTAGGGTTAAGGTTTGAGTTACGCCTAGGGTAAGGGTCTATTAACCAGAAAGCCCTGAGTTCCAAGAACACAGCAGCTGCGAAGGACTAGCCAAGAAGAGCGCAAAAGTACCACAACATGCCTGCCTCCACAGCTTTTTCCTTGGGGACATGCCTAATTCCTGGCTGATTTGCCTTTCTCGTCTTAGGGTTGCGGTTCGGCCTAGGGCTAGGATTTTTAAAAGCAGGAAGCCCTGAGTTCCAGGCACACTGGAGCTGTGAAAGGCATCCAAAAGGGAGTGCAAAAGTGCCACAACATGGCTGCTTTCACGGCTTTTTCCTTGGCAAGAAGCCTAACACCAGGCTGATTTGCCTTCCCAGGGTTACTGTTAGGCTTAGGCCTAGGGCTAGGATTTTTAAAACTAGGAAGCCCTGGGCTCCAGGCACACTGCAGCTGTTCAAGGCATCCCAAGGGGAGTACAAAAGTGCAACAACATGGCAGCTTTCACAGCTTTTTCCTTGGCACCATCCCTATACCTAGGCTGATTTATCTGCCTAGGGTTAGGGTTAGGCTTCAGCCTAGGGCTTGAATTTTTTTTAACCAGGAAGCCCTGAGTTCCAGGCTTACTTCATCTGCCAAAGGCATCCCAAAGGGAGTGCAGAAGTGCCACAACATGGCTGCTTTCACGGCTTTTCCCTTAGGAAGAACCCTAATACCCGGCTGATTTACCTTCCTAGGGTTACTGTTAGGCTTAGGCCTAGGACTTTTAAAACCAGGAAGCCCTGGGCTCCAGGCACACTGCAGCTGCAAAAGGCATCCCAAGGAGAGCGCAAAAGTGACGCAACTTGGCTGCCACCACTGATATTTCCATGAGACCATCCCGAACCATAGGCTGATTTTCCTTCCTAGGGTTAAGGTTTGAGTTACGCCTAGGGTAAGGGTTCTATTAACCAGCAAGCCCTGAGTTCCAAGAACACAGCAGCTGCGAAGGACTAGCCAAGAAGAGCGCAAAAGTACCACAACATGCCTGCCTCCACAGCTTTTTCCTTGGGGACATGCCTAATTCCTGGCTGATTTGCCTTTCTCGTCTTAGGGTTGGGGTTCGGCCTAGGGCTAGGATTTTTAAAATCAGGAAGCCCTGAGTTCCAGGCACACTGGAGCTGTGAAAGGCATCCAAAAGGGAGTGCAAAAGTGCCACAACATGGCTGCTTTCACGGCTTTTTCCTTGGCAAGAAGCCTAACATCAGGCTGATTTACTTTCCCAGGGTTACTGTTAGGCTTAGGCCTAGGGCTAGGATTTTTGAAACTAGGAAGCCCTTAGCTCCAGGCACACTGCAGCTGTTCAAGGCATCCCAAGGGGAGTACAAAAGTGCAACAACATGGCAGCTTTCACAGCTTTTTCCTTGGCACCATCCCTATACCTAGGCTGATTTATCTGCCTAGGGTTAGGGTTAGGGTTCAGCCTAGGGCTTGGATTTCTTTAACCAGGAAGCCCTGAGTTCCAGGCTTACTTCATCTGCCAAAGGCATCCCAAAGGGAGTGCAGAAGTGCCACAACATGGCTGCTTTCACGGCTTTTTCCTTGGCAAGAAGCCTAACATCAGGCTGATTTACTTTCCCAGGGTTACTGTTAGGCTTAGGCCTAGGGCTAGGATTTTTGAAACTAGGAAGCCCTTAGCTCCAGGCACACTGCAGCTGTTCAAGTCATCCCAAGGGGAGTACAAAAGTGCAACAACATGGCAGCTTTCACAGCTTTTTCCTTGGCACCATCCCTATACCTGGGCTGATTTATCTGCCTAGGGTTAGGGTTAGGGTTCAGCCTAGAGCTTGAATTTTTTTTACCAGGAAGCCCTGAGTTCCAGGCTTACTTCATCTGCCAAAGGCATCCCAAAGGGAGTGCAGAAGTGCCACAACATGGCTGCTTTCACGGCTTTTCCCTTAGGAAGAACCCTAATACCCGGCTGATTTACCTTCCTAGGGTTACTGTTAGGCTTAGGCCTAGGACTTTTAAAACCAGGAAGCCCTGGGCTCCAGGCACACTGCAGCTGCGAAAGGCATCCCAAGGGGAGCGCAAAAGTGACGCAACTTGGCTGCCACCACTGATATTTCCATGAGACCATCCCGAACCATAGGCTGATTTTCCTTCCTAGGGTTAAGGTTTGAGTTACGCCTAGGGAAAGGGTTCTATTAACCAGAAAGCCCTGAGTTCCAAGAACACAGCAGCTGCGAAGGACTAGCCAAGAAGAGCGCAAAAGTACCACAACATGCCTGCCTCCACAGCTTTTTCCTTGGGGACATGCCTAATTCCTGGCTGATTTGCCTTTCTCGTCATAGGGTTGGGGTTCGGCCTAGGGCTAGGATTTTTAAAAGCAGGAAGCCCTGAGTTCCAGGCACACTGCAGCTGTGAAAGGCATCCAAAAGGGAGTGCAGAAGTGCCACAACATGGCTGCTTTCACGGCTTGTTCCTTGGCAAGACGCCTAACACCAGGCTGACTTACCTTCCCAGGGTTACTATTAGGCTTAGGCCTAGGGCTAGGATTTTTAAAACTAGGAAGCCCTTAGCTCCAGGCACACTGCAGCTGTTCAAGGCATCCCAAGGGGAGTACAAAAGTGCAACAACATGGCAGCTTTCACAGCTTTTTCCTTGGCACCATCCCTATACCTAGGCTGATTTATCTGCCTAGGGTTAGGGTTAGGGTTCAGCCTAGGGCTTGAATTTCTTTAACCAGGAAGCCCTGAGTTCCAGGCTTACTTCATCTGCCAAAGGCATCCCAAAGGGAGTGCAGAAGTGCCACAACATGGCTGCTTTCACGGCTTTTCCCTTAGGAAGAACCCTAATACCCGGCTGATTTACCTTCCTAGGGTTACTGTTAGGCTTAGGCCTAGGACTTTTAAAACCAGGAAGCCCTGGGCTCCAGGCACACTGCAGCTGCAAAAGGCATCCCAAGGGGAGCGCAAAAGTGACGCAACTTGGCTGCCACCACTGATATTTCCATGAGACCATCCCGAACCATAGGTTGATTTTCCTTCCTAGGGTTAAGGTTTGAGTTACGCCTAGGGTAAGGGTCTATTAACCAGAAAGCCCTGAGTTCCAAGAACACAGCAGCTGCGAAGGACTAGCCAAGAAGAGCGCAAAAGTACCACAACATGCCTGCCTCCACAGCTTTTTCCTTGGGGACATGCCTAATTCCTGGCTGATTTGCCTTTCTCGTCTTAGGGTTGGGGTTCGGCCTAGGGCTAGGATTTTTAAAAGCAGGAAGCCCTGAGTTCCAGGCACACTGGAGCTGTGAAAGGCATCCAAAAGGGAGTGCAAAAGTGCCACAACATGGCTGCTTTCACGGCTTTTTCCTTGGCAAGAAGCCTAACATCAGGCTGATTTACCTTCCCAGGGTTACTGTTAGGCTTAGGCCTAGGGCTAGGATTTTTGAAACTAGGAAGCCCTTAGCTCCAGGCACACTGCAGCTGTTCAAGGCATCCCAAGGGGAGTACAAAAGTGCAACAACATGGCAGCTTTCACAGCTTTTTCCTTGGCAAGAAGCCTAACACCAGGCTGATTTACTTTCCCAGGGTTACTGTTAGGCTTAGGCCTAGGGCTAGGATTTTTGAAACTAGGAGGCCCTTAGCTCCAGGCACACTGCAGCTGTTCAAGGCATCCCAAGGGGAGTACAAAAGTGCAACAACATGGCAGCTTTCACAGCTTTTTCCTTGGCAAGAAGCCTAACACCAGGCTGATTTACTTTCCCAGGGTTACTGTTAGGCTTAGGCCTAGGGCTAGGATTTTTGAAACTAGGAAGCCCTTAGCTCCAGGCACACTGCAGCTTTTCAAGGCATCCCAAGGGGAGTACAAAAGTGCAACAACATGGCAGCTTTCACAGCTTTTTCCTTGGCACCATCCCTATACCTAGGCTGATTTATCTGCCTAGGGTTAGGGTTAGGGTTCAGCCTAGGGCTTGGATTTCTTTAACCAGGAAGCCCTGAGTTCCAGGCTTACTTCATCTGCCAAAGGCATCCCAAAGGGAGTGCAGAAGTGCCACAACATGGCTGCTTTCACGGCTTTTTCCTTGGCAAGAAGCCTAACATAAGGCTGATTTACCTTCCCAGGGTTACTGTTAGGCTTAGGCCTAGGGCTAGGATTTTTGAAACTAGGAAGCCCTTAGCTCCAGGCACACTGCAGCTGTTCAAGGCATCCCAAGGGGACTACAAAAGTGCAACAACATGGCTGCTTTCACGGCTTTTCCCTTAGGAAGAACCCTAATACCCGGCTGATTTACCTTCCTAGGGTTACTGTTAGGCTTAGGCCTAGGACTTTTAAAACCAGGAAGCCCTGGGCTCCAGGCACACTGCAGCTGCGAAAGGCATCCCAAGGGGAGCGCAAAAGTGACGCAACTTGGCTGCCACCACTGATATTTCCATGAGACCATCCCGAACCATAGGTTGATTTTCCTTCCTAGGGTTAAGGTTTGAGTTACGCCTAGGGTAAGGGTTCTATTAACCAGAAAGCCCTGAGTTCCAAGAACACAGCAGCTGCGAAGGACTAGCCAAGAAGAGCGCAAAAGTACCACAACATGCCTGCCTCCACAGCTTTTTCCTTGGGGACATGCCTAATTCCTGGCTGATTTGCCTTTCTCGTCATAGGGTTGGGGTTCGGCCTAGGGCTAGGATTTTTAAAAGCAGGAAGCCCTGAGTTCCAGGCACACTGCAGCTGTGAAAGGCATCCAAAAGGGAGTGCAGAAGTGCCACAACATGGCTGCTTTCACGGCTTGTTCCTTGGCAAGACGCCTAACACCAGGCTGACTTACCTTCCCAGGGTTACTATTAGGCTTAGGCCTAGGGCTACGATTTTTAAAACTAGGAAGCCCTTAGCTCCAGGCACACTGCAGCTGTTCAAGGCATCCCAAGGGGAGTACAAAAGTGCAACAACATGGCAGCTTTCACAGCTTTTTCCTTGGCACCATCCCTATACCTAGGCTGATTTATCTGCCTAGGGTTAGGGTTAGGGTTCAGCCTAGGGCTTGAATTTCTTTAACCAGGAAGCCCTGAGTTCCAGGCTTACTTCATCTGCCAAAGGCATCCCAAAGGGAGTGCAGAAGTGCCACAACATGGCTGCTTTCACGGCTTTTCCCTTAGGAAGAACCCTAATACCCGGCTGATTTACCTTCCTAGGGTTACTGTTAGGCTTAGGCCTAGGACTTTTAAAACCAGGAAGCCCTGGGCTCCAGGCACACTGCAGCTGTGAAAGGCATCCCAAGTGGAGCGCAAAAGTGACGCAACTTGGCTGCCACCACTGATATTTCCATGAGACCATCCCGAACCATAGGTTGATTTTCCTTCCTAGCGTTAAGGTTTGTGTTACGCCTAGGGTAAGGGTCTATTAACCAGAAAGCCCTGAGTTCCAAGAACACAGCAGCTGCGAAGGACTACCCAAGAAGAGCGCAAAAGTACCACAACATGCCTGCCTCCACAGCTTTTTCCTTGGGGACATGCCTAATTCCTGGCTGATTTGCCTTTCTCGTCATAGGGTTGCGGTTCGGCCTAGGGCCAGGATTTTTAAAAGCAGGAAGCCCTGAGTTCCAGGCACACTGCAGCTGTGAAAGGCATCCAAAAGGGAGTGCAAAAGTGCCACAACATGGCTGCTTTCACGGCTTTTTCCTTGGCAAGACGCCTAACACCAGGCTGATTTACTTTCCCAGGGTTACTGTTAGGCTTAGGCCTAGGGCTAGGATTTTTGAAACTAGGAGGCCCTTAGCTCCAGGCACACTGCAGCTGTTCAAGGCATCCCAAGGGGAGTACAAAAGTGCAACAACATGGCAGCTTTCACAGCTTTTTCCTTGGCAAGAAGCCTAACACCAGGCTGATTTACTTTCCCAGGGTTACTGTTAGGCTTAGGCCTAGGGCTAGGATTTTTGAAACTAGGAAGCCCTTAGCTCCAGGCACACTGCAGCTGTTCAAGGCATCCCAAGGGGAGTACAAAAGTGCAACAACATGGCAGCTTTCACAGCTTTTTCCTTGGCACCATCCCTATACCTAGGCTGATTTATCTGCCTAGGGTTAGGGTTAGGGTTCAGCCTAGGGCTTGGATTTCTTTAACCAGGAAGCCCTGAGTTCCAGGCTTACTTCATCTACCAAAGGCATCCCAAAGGGAGTGCAGAAGTGCCACAACATGGCTGCTTTCACGGCTTTTTCCTTGGCAAGAAGCCTAACATAAGGCTGATTTACCTTCCCAGGGTTACTGTTAGGCTTAGGCCTAGGGCTAGGATTTTTGAAACTAGGAAGCCCTTAGCTCCAGGCACACTGCAGCTGTTCAAGGCATCCCAAGGGGACTACAAAAGTGCAACAACATGGCTGCTTTCACGGCTTTTCCCTTAGGAAGAACCCTAATACCCGGCTGATTTACCTTCCTAGGGTTACTGTTAGGCTTAGGCCTAGGACTTTTAAAACCAGGAAGCCCTGGGCTCCAGGCACACTGCAGCTGCGAAAGGCATCCAAAGGGGAGCGCAAAAGTGACGCAACTTGGCTGCCACCACTGATATTTCCATGAGACCATCCCGAACCATAGGTTGATTTTCCTTCCTAGGGTTAAGGTTTGAGTTACGCCTAGGGTAAGGGTTCTATTAACCAGAAAGCCCTGAGTTCCAAGAACACAGCAGCTGCGAAGGACTAGCCAAGAAGAGCGCAAAAGTACCACAACATGCCTGCCTCCACAGCTTTTTCCTTGGGGACATGCCTAATTCCTGGCTGATTTGCCTTTCTCATCATAGGGTTGGGGTTCGGCCTAGGGCTAGGATTTTTAAAAGCAGGAAGCCCTGAGTTCCAGGCACACTGGAGCTGTGAAAGGCATCCAAAAGGGAGTGCAAAAGTGCCACAACATGGCTGCTTTCACGGCTTTTTCCTTGGCAAGAAGCCTAACATCAGGCTGATTTACTTTCCCAGGGTTACTGTTAGGCTTAGGCCTAGGGCTAGGATTTTTGAAACTAGGAAGCCCTTAGCTCCAGGCACACTGCAGCTGTTCAAGGCATCCCAAGGGGAGTACAAAAGTGCAACAACATGGCAGCTTTCACAGCTTTTTCCTTGGCACCATCCCTATACCTAGGCTGATTTATCTGCCTAGGGTTAGGGTTAGGGTTCAGCCTAGGGCTTGGATTTCTTTAACCAGGAAGCCCTGAGTTCCAGGCTTACTTCATCTGCCAAAGGCATCCCAAAGGGAGTGCAGAAGTGCCACAACATGGCTGCTTTCACGGCTTTTTCCTTGGCAAGAAGCCTAACATCAGGCTGATTTACTTTCCCAGGGTTACTGTTAGGCTTAGGCCTAGGGCTAGGATTTTTGAAACTAGGAAGCCCTTAGCTCCAGGCACACTGCAGCTGTTCAAGTCATCCCAAGGGGAGTACAAAAGTGCAACAACATGGCAGCTTTCACAGCTTTTTCCTTGGCACCATCCCTATACCTGGGCTGATTTATCTGCCTAGGGTTAGGGTTAGGGTTCAGCCTAGAGCTTGAATTTTTTTTACCAGGAAGCCCTGAGTTCCAGGCTTACTTCATCTGCCAAAGGCATCCCAAAGGGAGTGCAGAAGTGCCACAACATGGCTGCTTTCACGGCTTTTCCCTTAGGAAGAACCCTAATACCCGGCTGATTTACCTTCCTAGGGTTACTGTTAGGCTTAGGCCTAGGACTTTTAAAACCAGGAAGCCCTGGGCTCCAGGCACACTGCAGCTGCGAAAGGCATCCCAAGGGGAGCGCAAAAGTGACGCAACTTGGCTGCCACCACTGATATTTCCATGAGACCATCCCGAACCATAGGCTGATTTTCCTTCCTAGGGTTAAGGTTTGAGTTACGCCTAGGGAAAGGGTTCTATTAACCAGAAAGCCCTGAGTTCCAAGAACACAGCAGCTGCGAAGGACTAGCCAAGAAGAGCGCAAAAGTACCACAACATGCCTGCCTCCACAGCTTTTTCCTTGGGGACATGCCTAATTCCTGGCTGATTTGCCTTTCTCGTCATAGGGTTGGGGTTCGGCCTAGGGCTAGGATTTTTAAAAGCAGGAAGCCCTGAGTTCCAGGCACACTGCAGCTGTGAAAGGCATCCAAAAGGGAGTGCAGAAGTGCCACAACATGGCTGCTTTCACGGCTTGTTCCTTGGCAAGACGCCTAACACCAGGCTGACTTACCTTCCCAGGGTTACTATTAGGCTTAGGCCTAGGGCTAGGATTTTTAAAACTAGGAAGCCCTTAGCTCCAGGCACACTGCAGCTGTTCAAGGCATCCCAAGGGGAGTACAAAAGTGCAACAACATGGCAGCTTTCACAGCTTTTTCCTTGGCACCATCCCTATACCTAGGCTGATTTATCTGCCTAGGGTTAGGGTTAGGGTTCAGCCTAGGGCTTGAATTTCTTTAACCAGGAAGCCCTGAGTTCCAGGCTTACTTCATCTGCCAAAGGCATCCCAAAGGGAGTGCAGAAGTGCCACAACATGGCTGCTTTCACGGCTTTTCCCTTAGGAAGAACCCTAATACCCGGCTGATTTACCTTCCTAGGGTTACTGTTAGGCTTAGGCCTAGGACTTTTAAAACCAGGAAGCCCTGGGCTCCAGGCACACTGCAGCTGCAAAAGGCATCCCAAGGGCAGCGCAAAAGTGACGCAACTTGGCTGCCACCACTGATATTTCCATGAGACCATCCCGAACCATAGGTTGATTTTCCTTCCTAGGGTTAAGGTTTGAGTTACGCCTAGGGTAAGGGTCTATTAACCAGAAAGCCCTGAGTTCCAAGAACACAGCAGCTGCGAAGGACTAGCCAAGAAGAGCGCAAAAGTACCACAACATGCCTGCCTCCACAGCTTTTTCCTTGGGGACATGCCTAATTCCTGGCTGATTTGCCTTTCTCGTCTTAGGGTTGGGGTTCGGCCTAGGGCTAGGATTTTTAAAAGCAGGAAGCCCTGAGTTCCAGGCACACTGGAGCTGTGAAAGGCATCCAAAAGGGAGTGCAAAAGTGCCACAACATGGCTGCTTTCACGGCTTTTTCCTTGGCAAGAAGCCTAACATCAGGCTGATTTACCTTCCCAGGGTTACTGTTAGGCTTAGGCCTAGGGCTAGGATTTTTGAAACTAGGAAGCCCTTAGCTCCAGGCACACTGCAGCTGTTCAAGGCATCCCAAGGGGAGCGCAAAAGTGCAACAACATGGCAGCTTTCACAGCTTTTTCCTTGGCAAGAAGCCTAACACCAGGCTGATTTACTTTCCCAGGGTTACTGTTAGGCTTAGGCCTAGGGCTAGGATTTTTGAAACTAGGAGGCCCTTAGCTCCAGGCACACTGCAGCTGTTCAAGGCATCCCAAGGGGAGTACAAAAGTGCAACAACATGGCAGCTTTCACAGCTTTTTCCTTGGCAAGAAGCCTAACACCAGGCTGATTTACTTTCCCAGGGTTACTGTTAGGCTTAGGCCTAGGGCTAGGATTTTTGAAACTAGGAAGCCCTTAGCTCCAGGCACACTGCAGCTTTTCAAGGCATCCCAAGGGGAGTACAAAAGTGCAACAACATGGCAGCTTTCACAGCTTTTTCCTTGGCACCATCCCTATACCTAGGCTGATTTATCTGCCTAGGGTTAGGGTTAGGGTTCAGCCTAGGGCTTGGATTTCTTTAACCAGGAAGCCCTGAGTTCCAGGCTTACTTCATCTGCCAAAGGCATCCCAAAGGGAGTGCAGAAGTGCCACAACATGGCTGCTTTCACGGCTTTTTCCTTGGCAAGAAGCCTAACATAAGGCTGATTTACCTTCCCAGGGTTACTGTTAGGCTTAGGCCTAGGGCTAGGATTTTTGAAACTAGGAAGCCCTTAGCTCCAGGCACACTGCAGCTGTTCAAGGCATCCCAAGGGGACTACAAAAGTGCAACAACATGGCTGCTTTCACGGCTTTTCCCTTAGGAAGAACCCTAATACCCGGCTGATTTACCTTCCTAGGGTTACTGTTAGGCTTAGGCCTAGGACTTTTAAAACCAGGAAGCCCTGGGCTCCAGGCACACTGCAGCTGCGAAAGGCATCCCAAGGGGAGCGCAAAAGTGACGCAACTTGGCTGCCACCACTGATATTTCCATGAGACCATCCCGAACCATAGGTTGATTTTCCTTCCTAGGGTTAAGGTTTGAGTTACGCCTAGGGTAAGGGTTCTATTAACCAGAAAGCCCTGAGTTCCAAGAACACAGCAGCTGCGAAGGACTAGCCAAGAAGAGCGCAAAAGTACCACAACATGCCTGCCTCCACAGCTTTTTCCTTGGGGACATGCCTAATTCCTGGCTGATTTGCCTTTCTCGTCTTAGGGTTGGGGTTCGGCCTAGGGCTAGGATTTTTAAAATCAGGAAGCCCTGAGTTCCAGGCACACTGGAGCTGTGAAAGGCATCCAAAAGGGAGTGCAAAAGTGCCACAACATGGCTGCTTTCACGGCTTTTTCCTTGGCAAGAAGCCTAACATCAGGCTGATTTACTTTCCCAGGGTTACTGTTAGGCTTAGGCCTAGGGCTAGGATTTTTGAAACTAGGAAGCCCTTAGCTCCAGGCACACTGCAGCTGTTCAAGGCATCCCAAGGGGAGTACAAAAGTGCAACAACATGGCAGCTTTCACAGCTTTTTCCTTGGCACCATCCCTATACCTAGGCTGATTTATCTGCCTAGGGTTAGGGTTAGGGTTCAGCCTAGGGCTTGGATTTCTTTAACCAGGAAGCCCTGAGTTCCAGGCTTACTTCATCTGCCAAAGGCATCCCAAAGGGAGTGCAGAAGTGCCACAACATGGCTGCTTTCACGGCTTTTTCCTTGGCAAGAAGCCTAACATCAGGCTGATTTACTTTCCCAGGGTTACTGTTAGGCTTAGGCCTAGGGCTAGGATTTTTGAAACTAGGAAGCCCTTAGCTCCAGGCACACTGCAGCTGTTCAAGTCATCCCAAGGGGAGTACAAAAGTGCAACAACATGGCAGCTTTCACAGCTTTTTCCTTGGCACCATCCCTATACCTGGGCTGATTTATCTGCCTAGGGTTAGGGTTAGGGTTCAGCCTAGAGCTTGAATTTTTTTTACCAGGAAGCCCTGAGTTCCAGGCTTACTTCATCTGCCAAAGGCATCCCAAAGGGAGTGCAGAAGTGCCACAACATGGCTGCTTTCACGGCTTTTCCCTTAGGAAGAACCCTAATACCCGGCTGATTTACCTTCCTAGGGTTACTGTTAGGCTTAGGCCTAGGACTTTTAAAACCAGGAAGCCCTGGGCTCCAGGCACACTGCAGCTGCGAAAGGCATCCCAAGGGGAGCGCAAAAGTGACGCAACTTGGCTGCCACCACTGATATTTCCATGAGACCATCCCGAATCATAGGCTGATTTTCCTTCCTAGGGTTAAGGTTTGAGTTACGCCTAGGGAAAGGGTTCTATTAACCAGAAAGCCCTGAGTTCCAAGAACACAGCAGCTGCGAAGGACTAGCCAAGAAGAGCGCAAAAGTACCACAACATGCCTGCCTCCACAGCTTTTTCCTTGGGGACATGCCTAATTCCTGGCTGATTTGCCTTTCTCGTCATAGGGTTGGGGTTCGGCCTAGGGCTAGGATTTTTAAAAGCAGGAAGCCCTGAGTTCCAGGCACACTGCAGCTGTGAAAGGCATCCAAAAGGGAGTGCAGAAGTGCCACAACATGGCTGCTTTCACGGCTTGTTCCTTGGCAAGACGCCTAACACCAGGCTGACTTACGTTCCCAGGGTTACTATTAGGCTTAGGCCTAGGGCTAGGATTTTTAAAACTAGGAAGCCCTTAGCTCCAGGCACACTGCAGCTGTTCAAGGCATCCCAAGGGGAGTACAAAAGTGCAACAACATGGCAGCTTTCACAGCTTTTTCCTTGGCACCATCCCTATACCTAGGCTGATTTATCTGCCTAGGGTTAGGGTTAGGGTTCAGCCTAGGGCTTGAATTTCTTTAACCAGGAAGCCCTGAGTTCCAGGCTTACTTCATCTGCCAAAGGCATCCCAAAGGGAGTGCAGAAGTGCCACAACATGGCTGCTTTCACGGCTTTTCCCTTAGGAAGAACCCTAATACCCGGCTGATTTACCTTCCTAGGGTTACTGTTAGGCTTAGGCCTAGGACTTTTAAAACCAGGAAGCCCTGGGCTCCAGGCACACTGCAGCTGCAAAAGGCATCCCAAGGGGAGCGCAAAAGTGACGCAACTTGGCTGCCACCACTGATATTTCCATGAGACCATCCCGAACCATAGGTTGATTTTCCTTCCTAGGGTTAAGGTTTGAGTTACGCCTAGGGTAAGGGTCTATTAACCAGAAAGCCCTGAGTTCCAAGAACACAGCAGCTGCGAAGGACTAGCCAAGAAGAGCGCAAAAGTACCACAACATGCCTGCCTCCACAGCTTTTTCCTTGGGGACATGCCTAATTCCTGGCTGATTTGCCTTTCTCGTCTTAGGGTTGGGGTTCGGCCTAGGGCTAGGATTTTTAAAAGCAGGAAGCCCTGAGTTCCAGGCACACTGGAGCTGTGAAAGGCATCCAAAAGGGAGTGCAAAAGTGCCACAACATGGCTGCTTTCACGGCTTTTTCCTTGGCAAGAAGCCTAACATCAGGCTGATTTACCTTCCCAGGGTTACTGTTAGGCTTAGGCCTAGGGCTAGGATTTTTGAAACTAGGAAGCCCTTAGCTCCAGGCACACTGCAGCTGTTCAAGGCATCCCAAGGGGAGTACAAAAGTGCAACAACATGGCAGCTTTCACAGCTTTTTCCTTGGCAAGAAGCCTAACACCAGGCTGATTTACTTTCCCAGGGTTACTGTTAGGCTTAGGCCTAGGGCTAGGATTTTTGAAACTAGGAGGCCCTTAGCTCCAGGCACACTGCAGCTGTTCAAGGCATCCCAAGGGGAGTACAAAAGTGCAACAACATGGCAGCTTTCACAGCTTTTTCCTTGGCAAGAAGCCTAACACCAGGCTGATTTACTTTCCCAGGGTTACTGTTAGGCTTAGGCCTAGGGCTAGGATTTTTGAAACTAGGAAGCCCTTAGCTCCAGGCACACTGCAGCTTTTCAAGGCATCCCAAGGGGAGTACAAAAGTGCAACAACATGGCAGCTTTCACAGCTTTTTCCTTGGCACCATCCCTATACCTAGGCTGATTTATCTGCCTAGGGTTAGGGTTAGGGTTCAGCCTAGGGCTTGGATTTCTTTAACCAGGAAGCCCTGAGTTCCAGGCTTACTTCATCTGCCAAAGGCATCCCAAAGGGAGTGCAGAAGTGCCACAACATGGCTGCTTTCACGGCTTTTTCCTTGGCAAGAAGCCTAACATAAGGCTGATTTACCTTCCCAGGGTTACTGTTAGGCTTAGGCCTAGGGCTAGGATTTTTGAAACTAGGAAGCCCTTAGCTCCAGGCACACTGCAGCTGTTCAAGGCATCCCAAGGGGACTACAAAAGTGCAACAACATGGCTGCTTTCACGGCTTTTCCCTTAGGAAGAACCCTAATACCCGGCTGATTTACCTTCCTAGGGTTACTGTTAGGCTTAGGCCTAGGACTTTTAAAACCAGGAAGCCCTGGGCTCCAGGCACACTGCAGCTGCGAAAGGCATCCCAAGGGGAGCGCAAAAGTGACGCAACTTGGCTGCCACCACTGATATTTCCATGAGACCATCCCGAACCATAGGTTGATTTTCCTTCCTAGGGTTAAGGTTTGAGTTACGCCTAGGGTAAGGGTTCTATTAACCAGAAAGCCCTGAGTTCCAAGAACACAGCAGCTGCGAAGGACTAGCCAAGAAGAGCGCAAAAGTACCACAACATGCCTGCCTCCACAGCTTTTTCCTTGGGGACATGCCTAATTCCTGGCTGATTTGCCTTTCTCGTCATAGGGTTGGGGTTCGGCCTAGGGCTAGGATTTTTAAAAGCAGGAAGCCCTGAGTTCCAGGCACACTGCAGCTGTGAAAGGCATCCAAAAGGGAGTGCAGAAGTGCCACAACATGGCTGCTTTCACGGCTTGTTCCTTGGCAAGACGCCTAACACCAGGCTGACTTACCTTCCCAGGGTTACTATTAGGCTTAGGCCTAGGGCTACGATTTTTAAAACTAGGAAGCCCTTAGCTCCAGGCACACTGCAGCTGTTCAAGGCATCCCAAGGGGAGTACAAAAGTGCAACAACATGGCAGCTTTCACAGCTTTTTCCTTGGCACCATCCCTATACCTAGGCTGATTTATCTGCCTAGGGTTAGGGTTAGGGTTCAGCCTAGGGCTTGAATTTCTTTAACCAGGAAGCCCTGAGTTCCAGGCTTACTTCATCTGCCAAAGGCATCCCAAAGGGAGTGCAGAAGTGCCACAACATGGCTGCTTTCACGGCTTTTCCCTTAGGAAGAACCCTAATACCCGGCTGATTTACCTTCCTAGGGTTACTGTTAGGCTTAGGCCTAGGACTTTTAAAACCAGGAAGCCCTGGGCTCCAGGCACACTGCAGCTGCAAAAGGCATCCCAAGGGGAGCGCAAAAGTGACGCAACTTGGCTGCCACCACTGATATTTCCATGAGACCATCCCGAACCATAGGTTGATTTTCCTTCCTAGGGTTAAGGTTTGAGTTACGCCTAGGGTAAGGGTCTATTAACCAGAAAGCCCTGAGTTCCAAGAACACAGCAGCTGCGAAGGACTAGCCAAGAAGAGCGCAAAAGTACCACAACATGCCTGCCTCCACAGCTTTTTCCTTGGGGACATGCCTAATTCCTGGCTGATTTGCCTTTCTCGTCTTAGGGTTGGGGTTCGGCCTAGGGCTAGGATTTTTAAAAGCAGGAAGCCCTGAGTTCCAGGCACACTGGAGCTGTGAAAGGCATCCAAAAGGGAGTGCAAAAGTGCCACAACATGGCTGCTTTCACGGCTTTTTCCTTGGCAAGAAGCCTAACATCAGGCTGATTTACCTTCCCAGGGTTACTGTTAGGCTTAGGCCTAGGGCTAGGATTTTTGAAACTAGGAAGCCCTTAGCTCCAGGCACACTGCAGCTGTTCAAGGCATCCCAAGGGGAGTACAAAAGTGCAACAACATGGCAGCTTTCACAGCTTTTTCCTTGGCAAGAAGCCTAACACCAGGCTGATTTACTTTCCCAGGGTTACTGTTAGGCTTAGGCCTAGGGCTAGGATTTTTGAAACTAGGAGGCCCTTAGCTCCAGGCACACTGCAGCTGTTCAAGGCATCCCAAGGGGAGTACAAAAGTGCAACAACATGGCAGCTTTCACAGCTTTTTCCTTGGCAAGAAGCCTAACACCAGGCTGATTTACTTTCCCAGGGTTACTGTTAGGCTTAGGCCTAGGGCTAGGATTTTTGAAACTAGGAAGCCCTTAGCTCCAGGCACACTGCAGCTGTTCAAGGCATCCCAAGGGGAGTACAAAAGTGCAACAACATGGCAGCTTTCACAGCTTTTTCCTTGGCACCATCCCTATACCTAGGCTGATTTATCTGCCTAGGGTTAGGGTTAGGGTTCAGCCTAGGGCTTGGATTTCTTTAACCAGGAAGCCCTGAGTTCCAGGCTTACTTCATCTGCCAAAGGCATCCCAAAGGGAGTGCAGAAGTGCCACAACATGGCTGCTTTCACGGCTTTTTCCTTGGCAAGAAGCCTAACATAAGGCTGATTTACCTTCCCAGGGTTACTGTTAGGCTTAGGCCTAGGGCTAGGATTTTTGAAACTAGGAAGCCCTTAGCTCCAGGCACACTGCAGCTGTTCAAGGCATCCCAAGGGGACTACAAAAGTGCAACAACATGGCTGCTTTCACGGCTTTTCCCTTAGGAAGAACCCTAATACCCGGCTGATTTACCTTCCTAGGGTTACTGTTAGGCTTAGGCCTAGGACTTTTAAAACCAGGAAGCCCTGGGCTCCAGGCACACTGCAGCTGCGAAAGGCATCCCAAGGGGAGCGCAAAAGTGACGCAACTTGGCTGCCACCACTGATATTTCCATGAGACCATCCCGAACCATAGGTTGATTTTCCTTCCTAGGGTTAAGGTTTGAGTTACGCCTAGGGTAAGGGTTCTATTAACCAGAAAGCCCTGAGTTCCAAGAACACAGCAGCTGCGAAGGACTAGCCAAGAAGAGCGCAAAAGTACCACAACATGCCTGCCTCCACAGCTTTTTCCTTGGGGACATGCCTAATTCCTGGCTGATTTGCCTTTCTCGTCATAGGGTTGGGGTTCGGCCTAGGGCTAGGATTTTTAAAAGCAGGAAGCCCTGAGTTCCAGGCACACTGCAGCTGTGAAAGGCATCCAAAAGGGAGTGCAGAAGTGCCACAACATGGCTGCTTTCACGGCTTGTTCCTTGGCAAGACGCCTAACACCAGGCTGACTTACCTTCCCAGGGTTACTATTAGGCTTAGGCCTAGGGCTACGATTTTTAAAACTAGGAAGCCCTTAGCTCCAGGCACACTGCAGCTGTTCAAGGCATCCCAAGGGGAGTACAAAAGTGCAACAACATGGCAGCTTTCACAGCTTTTTCCTTGGCACCATCCCTATACCTAGGCTGATTTATCTGCCTAGGGTTAGGGTTAGGGTTCAGCCTAGGGCTTGAATTTCTTTAACCAGGAAGCCCTGAGTTCCAGGCTTACTTCATCTGCCAAAGGCATCCCAAAGGGAGTGCAGAAGTGCCACAACATGGCTGCTTTCACGGCTTTTCCCTTAGGAAGAACCCTAATACCCGGCTGATTTACCTTCCTAGGGTTACTGTTAGGCTTAGGCCTAGGACTTTTAAAACCAGGAAGCCCTGGGCTCCAGGCACACTGCAGCTGTGAAAGGCATCCCAAGTGGAGCGCAAAAGTGACGCAACTTGGCTGCCACCACTGATATTTCCATGAGACCATCCCGAACCATAGGTTGATTTTCCTTCCTAGGGTTAAGGTTTGTGTTACGCCTAGGGTAAGGGTCTATTAACCAGAAAGCCCTGAGTTCCAAGAACACAGCAGCTGCGAAGGACTACCCAAGAAGAGCGCAAAAGTACCACAACATGCCTGCCTCCACAGCTTTTTCCTTGGGGACATGCCTAATTCCTGGCTGATTTGCCTTTCTCGTCATAGGGTTGCGGTTCGGCCTAGGGCCAGGATTTTTAAAAGCAGGAAGCCCTGAGTTCCAGGCACACTGCAGCTGTGAAAGGCATCCAAAAGGGAGTGCAAAAGTGCCACAACATGGCTGCTTTCACGGCTTTTTCCTTGGCAAGAAGCCTAACACCAGGCTGATTTACTTTCCCAGGGTTACTGTTAGGCTTAGGCCTAGGGCTAGGATTTTTGAAACTAGGAGGCCCTTAGCTCCAGGCACACTGCAGCTGTTCAAGGCATCCCAAGGGGAGTACAAAAGTGCAACAACATGGCAGCTTTCACAGCTTTTTCCTTGGCAAGAAGCCTAACACCAGGCTGATTTACTTTCCCAGGGTTACTGTTAGGCTTAGGCCTAGGGCTAGGATTTTTGAAACTAGGAAGCCCTTAGCTCCAGGCACACTGCAGCTGTTCAAGGCATCCCAAGGGGAGTACAAAAGTGCAACAACATGGCAGCTTTCACAGCTTTTTCCTTGGCACCATCCCTATACCTAGGCTGATTTATCTGCCTAGGGTTAGGGTTAGGGTTCAGCCTAGGGCTTGGATTTCTTTAACCAGGAAGCCCTGAGTTCCAGGCTTACTTCATCTACCAAAGGCATCCCAAAGGGAGTGCAGAAGTGCCACAACATGGCTGCTTTCACGGCTTTTTCCTTGGCAAGAAGCCTAACATAAGGCTGATTTACCTTCCCAGGGTTACTGTTAGGCTTAGGCCTAGGGCTAGGATTTTTGAAACTAGGAAGCCCTTAGCTCCAGGCACACTGCAGCTGTTCAAGGCATCCCAAGGGGACTACAAAAGTGCAACAACATGGCTGCTTTCACGGCTTTTCCCTTAGGAAGAACCCTAATACCCGGCTGATTTACCTTCCTAGGGTTACTGTTAGGCTTAGGCCTAGGACTTTTAAAACCAGGAAGCCCTGGGCTCCAGGCACACTGCAGCTGCGAAAGGCATCCAAAGGGGAGCGCAAAAGTGACGCAACTTGGCTGCCACCACTGATATTTCCATGAGACCATCCCGAACCATAGGTTGATTTTCCTTCCTAGGGTTAAGGTTTGAGTTACGCCTAGGGTAAGGGTTCTATTAACCAGAAAGCCCTGAGTTCCAAGAACACAGCAGCTGCGAAGGACTAGCCAAGAAGAGCGCAAAAGTACCACAACATGCCTGCCTCCACAGCTTTTTCCTTGGGGACATGCCTAATTCCTGGCTGATTTGCCTTTCTCATCATAGGGTTGGGGTTCGGCCTAGGGCTAGGATTTTAAAAGCAGGAAGCCCTGAGTTCCAGGCACACTGGAGCTGTGAAAGGCATCCAAAAGGGAGTGCAAAAGTGCCACAACATGGCTGCTTTCACGGCTTTTTCCTTGGCAAGAAGCCTAACATCAGGCTGATTTACTTTCCCAGGGTTACTGTTAGGCTTAGGCCTAGGGCTAGGATTTTTGAAACTAGGAAGCCCTTAGCTCCAGGCACACTGCAGCTGTTCAAGGCATCCCAAGGGGAGTACAAAAGTGCAACAACATGGCAGCTTTCACAGCTTTTTCCTTGGCACCATCCCTATACCTAGGCTGATTTATCTGCCTAGGGTTAGGGTTAGGGTTCAGCCTAGGGCTTGGATTTCTTTAACCAGGAAGCCCTGAGTTCCAGGCTTACTTCATCTGCCAAAGGCATCCCAAAGGGAGTGCAGAAGTGCCACAACATGGCTGCTTTCACGGCTTTTTCCTTGGCAAGAAGCCTAACATCAGGCTGATTTACTTTCCCAGGGTTACTGTTAGGCTTAGGCCTAGGGCTAGGATTTTTGAAACTAGGAAGCCCTTAGCTCCAGGCACACTGCAGCTGTTCAAGTCATCCCAAGGGGAGTACAAAAGTGCAACAACATGGCAGCTTTCACAGCTTTTTCCTTGGCACCATCCCTATACCTGGGCTGATTTATCTGCCTAGGGTTAGGGTTAGGGTTCAGCCTAGAGCTTGAATTTTTTTTACCAGGAAGCCCTGAGTTCCAGGCTTACTTCATCTGCCAAAGGCATCCCAAAGGGAGTGCAGAAGTGCCACAACATGGCTGCTTTCACGGCTTTTCCCTTAGGAAGAACCCTAATACCCGGCTGATTTACCTTCCTAGGGTTACTGTTAGGCTTAGGCCTAGGACTTTTAAAACCAGGAAGCCCTGGGCTCCAGGCACACTGCAGCTGCGAAAGGCATCCCAAGGGGAGCGCAAAAGTGACGCAACTTGGCTGCCACCACTGATATTTCCATGAGACCATCCCGAACCATAGGCTGATTTTCCTTCCTAGGGTTAAGGTTTGAGTTACGCCTAGGGAAAGGGTTCTATTAACCAGAAAGCCCTGAGTTCCAAGAACACAGCAGCTGCGAAGGACTAGCCAAGAAGAGCGCAAAAGTACCACAACATGCCTGCCTCCACAGCTTTTTCCTTGGGGACATGCCTAATTCCTGGCTGATTTGCCTTTCTCGTCATAGGGTTGGGGTTCGGCCTAGGGCTAGGATTTTTAAAAGCAGGAAGCCCTGAGTTCCAGGCACACTGCAGCTGTGAAAGGCATCCAAAAGGGAGTGCAGAAGTGCCACAACATGGCTGCTTTCACGGCTTGTTCCTTGGCAAGACGCCTAACACCAGGCTGACTTACCTTCCCAGGGTTACTATTAGGCTTAGGCCTAGGGCTAGGATTTTTAAAACTAGGAAGCCCTTAGCTCCAGGCACACTGCAGCTGTTCAAGGCATCCCAAGGGGAGTACAAAAGTGCAACAACATGGCAGCTTTCACAGCTTTTTCCTTGGCACCATCCCTATACCTAGGCTGATTTATCTGCCTAGGGTTAGGGTTAGGGTTCAGCCTAGGGCTTGAATTTCTTTAACCAGGAAGCCCTGAGTTCCAGGCTTACTTCATCTGCCAAAGGCATCCCAAAGGGAGTGCAGAAGTGCCACAACATGGCTGCTTTCACGGCTTTTCCCTTAGGAAGAACCCTAATACCCGGCTGATTTACCTTCCTAGGGTTACTGTTAGGCTTAGGCCTAGGACTTTTAAAACCAGGAAGCCCTGGGCTCCAGGCACACTGCAGCTGCAAAAGGCATCCCAAGGGGAGCGCAAAAGTGACGCAACTTGGCTGCCACCACTGATATTTCCATGAGACCATCCCGAACCATAGGTTGATTTTCCTTCCTAGGGTTAAGGTTTGAGTTACGCCTAGGGTAAGGGTCTATTAACCAGAAAGCCCTGAGTTCCAAGAACACAGCAGCTGCGAAGGACTAGCCAAGAAGAGCGCAAAAGTACCACAACATGCCTGCCTCCACAGCTTTTTCCTTGGGGACATGCCTAATTCCTGGCTGATTTGCCTTTCTCGTCTTAGGGTTGGGGTTCGGCCTAGGGCTAGGATTTTTAAAAGCAGGAAGCCCTGAGTTCCAGGCACACTGGAGCTGTGAAAGGCATCCAAAAGGGAGTGCAAAAGTGCCACAACATGGCTGCTTTCACGGCTTTTTCCTTGGCAAGAAGCCTAACATCAGGCTGATTTACCTTCCCAGGGTTACTGTTAGGCTTAGGCCTAGGGCTAGGATTTTTGAAACTAGGAAGCCCTTAGCTCCAGGCACACTGCAGCTGTTCAAGGCATCCCAAGGGGAGTACAAAAGTGCAACAACATGGCAGCTTTCACAGCTTTTTCCTTGGCAAGAAGCCTAACACCAGGCTGATTTACTTTCCCAGGGTTACTGTTAGGCTTAGGCCTAGGGCTAGGATTTTTGAAACTAGGAGGCCCTTAGCTCCAGGCACACTGCAGCTGTTCAAGGCATCCCAAGGGGAGTACAAAAGTGCAACAACATGGCAGCTTTCACAGCTTTTTCCTTGGCAAGAAGCCTAACACCAGGCTGATTTACTTTCCCAGGGTTACTGTTAGGCTTAGGCCTAGGGCTAGGATTTTTGAAACTAGGAAGCCCTTAGCTCCAGGCACACTGCAGCTTTTCAAGGCATCCCAGGGGGAGTACAAAAGTGCAACAACATGGCAGCTTTCACAGCTTTTTCCTTGGCACCATCCCTATACCTAGGCTGATTTATCTGCCTAGGGTTAGGGTTAGGGTTCAGCCTAGGGCTTGGATTTCTTTAACCAGGAAGCCCTGAGTTCCAGGCTTACTTCATCTGCCAAAGGCATCCCAAAGGGAGTGCAGAAGTGCCACAACATGGCTGCTTTCACGGCTTTTTCCTTGGCAAGAAGCCTAACATAAGGCTGATTTACCTTCCCAGGGTTACTGTTAGGCTTAGGCCTAGGGCTAGGATTTTTGAAACTAGGAAGCCCTTAGCTCCAGGCACACTGCAGCTGTTCAAGGCATCCCAAGGGGACTACAAAAGTGCAACAACATGGCTGCTTTCACGGCTTTTCCCTTAGGAAGAACCCTAATACCCGGCTGATTTACCTTCCTAGGGTTACTGTTAGGCTTAGGCCTAGGACTTTTAAAACCAGGAAGCCCTGGGCTCCAGGCACACTGCAGCTGCGAAAGGCATCCCAAGGGGAGCGCAAAAGTGACGCAACTTGGCTGCCACCACTGATATTTCCATGAGACCATCCCGAACCATAGGTTGATTTTCCTTCCTAGGGTTAAGGTTTGAGTTACGCCTAGGGTAAGGGTTCTATTAACCAGAAAGCCCTGAGTTCCAAGAACACAGCAGCTGCGAAGGACTAGCCAAGAAGAGCGCAAAAGTACCACAACATGCCTGCCTCCACAGCTTTTTCCTTGGGGACATGCCTAATTCCTGGCTGATTTGCCTTTCTCGTCATAGGGTTGGGGTTCGGCCTAGGGCTAGGATTTTTAAAAGCAGGAAGCCCTGAGTTCCAGGCACACTGCAGCTGTGAAAGGCATCCAAAAGGGAGTGCAGAAGTGCCACAACATGGCTGCTTTCACGGCTTGTTCCTTGGCAAGACGCCTAACACCAGGCTGACTTACCTTCCCAGGGTTACTATTAGGCTTAGGCCTAGGGCTACGATTTTTAAAACTAGGAAGCCCTTAGCTCCAGGCACACTGCAGCTGTTCAAGGCATCCCAAGGGGAGTACAAAAGTGCAACAACATGGCAGCTTTCACAGCTTTTTCCTTGGCACCATCCCTATACCTAGGCTGATTTATCTGCCTAGGGTTAGGGTTAGGGTTCAGCCTAGGGCTTGAATTTCTTTAACCAGGAAGCCCTGAGTTCCAGGCTTACTTCATCTGCCAAAGGCATCCCAAAGGGAGTGCAGAAGTGCCACAACATGGCTGCTTTCACGGCTTTTCCCTTAGGAAGAACCCTAATACCCGGCTGATTTACCTTCCTAGGGTTACTGTTAGGCTTAGGCCTAGGACTTTTAAAACCAGGAAGCCCTGGGCTCCAGGCACACTGCAGCTGTGAAAGGCATCCCAAGTGGAGCGCAAAAGTGACGCAACTTGGCTGCCACCACTGATATTTCCATGAGACCATCCCGAACCATAGGTTGATTTTCCTTCCTAGGGTTAAGGTTTGTGTTACGCCTAGGGTAAGGGTCTATTAACCAGAAAGCCCTGAGTTCCAAGAACACAGCAGCTGCGAAGGACTACCCAAGAAGAGCGCAAAAGTACCACAACATGCCTGCCTCCACAGCTTTTTCCTTGGGGACATGCCTAATTCCTGGCTGATTTGCCTTTCTCGTCATAGGGTTGCGGTTCGGCCTAGGGCCAGGATTTTTAAAAGCAGGAAGCCCTGAGTTCCAGGCACACTGCAGCTGTGAAAGGCATCCAAAAGGGAGTGCAAAAGTGCCACAACATGGCTGCTTTCACGGCTTTTTCCTTGGCAAGAAGCCTAACACCAGGCTGATTTACTTTCCCAGGGTTACTGTTAGGCTTAGGCCTAGGGCTAGGATTTTTGAAACTAGGAGGCCCTTAGCTCCAGGCACACTGCAGCTGTTCAAGGCATCCCAAGGGGAGTACAAAAGTGCAACAACATGGCAGCTTTCACAGCTTTTTCCTTGGCAAGAAGCCTAACACCAGGCTGATTTACTTTCCCAGGGTTACTGTTAGGCTTAGGCCTAGGGCTAGGATTTTTGAAACTAGGAAGCCCTTAGCTCCAGGCACACTGCAGCTGTTCAAGGCATCCCAAGGGGAGTACAAAAGTGCAACAACATGGCAGCTTTCACAGCTTTTTCCTTGGCACCATCCCTATACCTAGGCTGATTTATCTGCCTAGGGTTAGGGTTAGGGTTCAGCCTAGGGCTTGGATTTCTTTAACCAGGAAGCCCTGAGTTCCAGGCTTACTTCATCTGCCAAAGGCATCCCAAAGGGAGTGCAGAAGTGCCACAACATGGCTGCTTTCACGGCTTTTTCCTTGGCAAGAAGCCTAACATAAGGCTGATTTACCTTCCCAGGGTTACTGTTAGGCTTAGGCCTAGGGCTAGGATTTTTGAAACTAGGAAGCCCTTAGCTCCAGGCACACTGCAGCTGTTCAAGGCATCCCAAGGGGACTACAAAAGTGCAACAACATGGCTGCTTTCACGGCTTTTCCCTTAGGAAGAACCCTAATACCCGGCTGATTTACCTTCCTAGGGTTACTGTTAGGCTTAGGCCTAGGACTTTTAAAACCAGGAAGCCCTGGGCTCCAGGCACACTGCAGCTGCGAAAGGCATCCAAAGGGGAGCGCAAAAGTGACGCAACTTGGCTGCCACCACTGATATTTCCATGAGACCATCCCGAACCATAGGTTGATTTTCCTTCCTAGGGTTAAGGTTTGAGTTACGCCTAGGGTAAGGGTTCTATTAACCAGAAAGCCCTGAGTTCCAAGAACACAGCAGCTGC